>NW_023144632.1:17971948-18152489 GCF_012932325.1 Thrips palmi
CACCGCGCCCCTGCAGACTGATTCCGAACGGGGCTTTGGTCGCTGTCTCTCTCGCACTCATGGGGTGGTCCAAAGGGGTGCGAGAGGGACAGAGCGACGAAACAGTGTTCGGAATCAGCCTGTTACCAGCAGTGCCGCTGTTCTGCAGAAATGATTCCGTTCGCTGCTCTCGTCGCTCCATCCCTCTCCGCACGGGGCGCGCCGTGAGTGCGAGAGAGACAGAGACAGCGCGACGGGGGCAGCGAGCGGCAGCCTGGGAACCGCCCTCCACCTCCCCGTGGCTGGGGCTTGGGGGCACTTGCATGCGCGGCTGCTCCAGGGTAACTAGCAGGCATCCACTTTACTGTATTGAGCCCCCTGCGGTCAGCCAGGGGCTGCCAGGGGCTGCCGAGCGCTCCCGAATTCGGCTCCGTCGCCCCGTCTCTCTCGCGCCCGTACGCCGAGCCCGTGAGTGCGACAGAGCCAACCGAAGCGTACCTAACGACGCCGCCCTCGAAGCGCTGTGGCTGCTACGCCGCGCAGTTTGGGCAGGAGACCGGTGCTGGCGGCCAGAACTACGTAGAAACGCGTATTCAGCTCCTCTGTCGCTGAACAGGACTCGAACCGAACGTGTGACCCCACCAATGGATTGCTCGTCCGGAGAGAAATCCATTAGGGGGGTTACACGTTCGATTCGAGTTCCATTTAGCGACTCTGGAGCCCAAAACCTGTCCGCGTCCGCCGGTTAGGTTAGGCCTCAAGGGGCTTGCCGCGCCCCCGCCTAGCATTGCCGTCATCCCTAACTTCGGACAGCGGTCCGAACTTTACATAGACACATCACAACCATCAGGCCCGCCCAGGTCAATCAATTCATAACATAAACTTTTCGCAACGTCAGCGATCAAACAATCTGCTATTCCTATTTTTGTTATTTCCTGTGATGACCGCCGTGCTCGCTACGCTGCGCTGCGCCGCGTGCAAAGTTTGGACCTTTGTCCGAAGTTGGGGCTGTCGATGGTGCGCTTCGGTCGCCAGAAGACTGCTTCCGAGAGTCGTTTTCGTCGCTCTGTCCTTGGCGCACTCATTGGGGGGTTCCTGTTGGTGCGAGTGAGACAGGGCGACGAAAACGACTCTCGGAATCGCAGTCTGCAGTGGAACCGCTGGTCCCGGCGAACGGCGCACAGTGGGCCAGAAGACCGGCAGAGGCGGCCAAAACTCTGAACGCGTTTTGAGCCCCAGAGTCGCTAAACGGGACTCGAACCGATCGTGTCACCCCACCAATGGATTCCTCGTTCGGAGAGCAATCCATTGGTGGGGTCACACGTTCGGTTCGAATCCCTCCTAGCGACTCTGGAGCTCAAAACGCGTCTGGAGTTTTGGCCGCCTCCGCCTGTCTTCTGGCCCACTGTGCGGCGGGGCTGGCTCTCGAAAGGTCCGCAGCCTCCTCCCTGCCCTGTCCTGGGGTGCGTTCGAGAACTCCGCCCGGGGGGAAGGTGGTAGTGGGGGTAGAGTGACGCGGAGGAAGGCAGGGGGCACCCGAGTTTCCGAACGGCTGTGGAGGGAACCCTGATGTCGTCTGCTATGTTAAGGTTATGGTAGCACTTACTGTTGCTGCCGTTTGACAAAAGATGAAGTTTTTAAACCTTCAATCATATGGTTGCCACACTATTTAATGAAAAATTTGAGGGGAAAAAGTTTCATAACCATTGAATATCAGAACACGAAATTTAATTTCTCTTCTCGGCACTTGTACAGCCGGAAAATCTGATCAAAGGGTTCTAAAGTTCTTGCCGTTATCGTTACAGACTTTTATAACTGTGATGAGATAATTAAGACCAGAACGATGGTTATGCAAAACGGCCTACTTTCAAAAACTCGCGCCAACCACTCGCGTCCCCCGACGCACCCACCTCGTCGAGCAAGGTGGATCGGGGGCCCTCGGAGGACCACCCGAGGACGTTTTCGGACGCCCCACCCGAACCTCCCCGAGGGCCCCCGAAGAGTTTTCGGACGGCGTGGGGGGGACAGAGGGCCCCCGGGTGGAGTTCTCGAACGCACCCCTGTGTAGTGGCCTCTGTGCGGTCAGGCCACCGCACTGACTGCCTGACGGGCATCGGGGTTGTCGGGGCCGGGAGGGGAGGGGAGGGCCGGAGGGGAGACTTGGTTAGCAGGGCAGCAGGCCCCTAGGGTTGCCTGGCCCTCGGCGCCCTCGGCCTGGCCTAGATCCGGACTGGGTGACAGGACGGGCGCCTCGCGTGGCGCAGGGCACGGGCCGAGGTGGAGGGGAAGGGGAGGTCCTGGGCTTCTAACTGCCGCACAGGAGAAGACGGATTCCGAGAGTCGTTTTCGCGTCGCGTTCTGTCTCTCTCCCTCTCGCACCTGCACTGGACTGCACGGGCCGGGACGCCCCGTGAGTGCGAGGGAGAAACAGCGCGACGAAAACGACTCTCAGTCTGCGGCCTGTGACGGGAAGGGCGATGCATTCGGCGGAGACGAGACACAATGGAGAGCGCGCGTCTTCGCGTCTTCGCCTTCCGCGAGTCTAAAGTTGGCGTCTTGCGCAAACCGCGCTGCCTCGCGGTTCGTACTGCACCCACGCGCAGTGGTGCCGCGCGCGCACACACACATACAGACAGACACACGCACGCACACACACACACGCACATACACAGACACACGCACACACACACACACACACACACATCTACACACACATACGCACACACACACACGCACGTACGTACACGCACATACTCAGACACACGCCCACAGACACACGCACGCACACACATACACACACATACGCACACACACAGACACACGCACACACACACAGAGGTAAACCGCCACGCCACGCGCATTTGGCGGGAAATTTGCAGGCGACGAGGACGAGTGTTCCAGTGTCCCTTCCTGTGCAAAACCAGCTGTAGGACAGTGTGTGTGTGTGTGTGTGTGTGTGTGTGAGAGAGAGAGAGAGAGAGAGAGAGACTGCCACGCGCCGCCCCACCTGTCCAAGTGGGGCGCGACGAATGCTGCTTGCTTTGAGACCTTAATCGACGCCGTCCGCTGGATACGCAACGAGCCGCCGGCCGACTGCAGACTGATTCCGAGAGTCGTTCTCGTCGCCCTGTCTCTCTCGCACTCGTGGGGCGTGGCGTGTGGGCCCCGGGGAGACAGGGCGACGAGGACGACTCTCGGAATGAGTCTGCAGTCGGCCGGCGGCTGGCGGCCTCCCGGCACCTCACGGCGGCACACGGCACGGCGGCAAGGTGCCCCGTGGCCGGCGGCGGCCCCGGCGGCGCCCTGCCTCTGTCTTTCAGTCATCCGCGCGGCCGCGTCCTTGCCTGCATTGTCTCTCTGTCTCTGTCGCACGCGCGGCGTGTCGCCCGGCCGCCGCGCCGTCCTTCGATGAATCAGGCGATCGGCGCGTCCCGCGTGTATGTGCACTGGAAGACTGCGGCCCGCCGCGCTCCGTCTCTCTCGCACTGGCGGGGCGCGCCCTAAGGGTGTGAGAGAGACAACGACCATCGGATTGGGTGCCACACAGGAAGCCGAACTGGAAGCCGAACTGGAAGAAGACACCACTTTTGGCGTTGCGGTGCCTGGCGGTGCTCTGTCGTGTCGGCGGCACTAAAGCCCCCCCCCCCCCCTTTCCGTTTCTCGACGCGTCCCAGGTCTACACGATTACACAGGATTATTACCGCCGCCATTTCTTTGACACGTAAAATCGTCCAGCCGGAGCAATTTTTCGCCTCATTGACGAGTTAAGGGATTGCACGCAGTGCACTAGCACGGCAAACACGGTGCGCGGAGGACGTGCCAACTTGTTCACTCGAGGATTACGGAGTGCGGCGCCCAGGCCTCTCGGCTCTCGGGCCGCACGCGATGCGACCGCCTTGCTTTTGGTGTGTGCAGGTGTCCTGCGAGAGCGCGCGTAAACACACACACACATACACATACTCTCTCTCTCCTCTCTCCCCCCCTCTCTCTCTCTCTCTCTCTCCTCTCTCTCTCCTCTCTCTCTCTCCTCTCTCTCTCCTCTCTCTCTCTCTCCCCTCTCTCCTCTCTCTCTCTCTCTCTCTCTCTCTCTCTCTCTCTCTCTCTCTCTCTCTCTCTCTCTCGCCGAGGGGACGACCACTCTCACTCCAGGGGTACACAAGATTACGGGATTACGCGTGAAATTTTGCTAAATTTGTTCAAAAACGTCGAAAAATGACTCAAAAACGTTGGAAAATGACAGAATTTTGTCAAGGAATACGTGAATACGGCATGGACTGCCGGAGATGACCAGCCGATTTGTACCCAGGGTTACGGGGGTGGTGGCCCCCTCGGCTCACTTCCCTGCGAGTGCGCCCCATGTCCCATGTCTGCACAGCTGGGCGACAAATGCTGTTCGGCCGCAGCCCGCAAATGCATGTACGCATGTACGTGTGCGCGCGCGCGTGTGTGTGAGCATGCCGTCAAGCACGCCGTCATGGAGCAGCCGTCGTGGAGCACGCCGTCGAGGGGCACCTCGGTGTTGAACCACACCGTTGTGGTCAACTCCAAGGATTCCCTCGCCCTCGTGGACCACACCGTCGTGGAGCACGCCGTCATGGAGCACACCGTCCAGCACGTCTTCATGGGGCAGGCTGTCGTGGCCCACGCCTCTGTGTGTGTGTGTGTGTGTGTGAGAGAGAGAGAGAGAGAGAGAGAGAGAGAGAGAGAGAGAGAGAGAGAGAGAGAGAGAGAGAGAGAGAGAGAGAGAGAGCACGCCGTCGTGGAGCACGCTGGCGTGGGGCTCATCGGCGTGGATGCCACCGTCGTGTGCATTCCGCTGCTGATCCCCTCGTCGTCGTGGACCACACCGTCGTGGAGCTCGCCGTCATGGAGCGCGCCGGCCAGCACGCCCTCCTGGAGCAGGCCTTCAATAAGCACGCCGTCATGGAGCACGCCGTCGTGGGGCAACCATTTGAGGAATCCTGTCCCCTGGAGCCCTTGAAATCTGTGGAAGTTCGAAATCCTTCCCTGAGAGAGAGACAAAATACAAGCAGATTTTAGGCCGAAAATTGGACGGAATCTTGCGAAATGTGACGAAATCTCTTGTCTTAAAGAATCGTGTGTTCCCAAACATCAAACGTGGTTGCCCCCTCGACCCCACCGTCGTGGACCACGTCGTGGACCACACCGCCGTGGACCACACCGTCTCGGAGCACGCCGGCGTGTGCCTCGCGACCGTGTACCATGCTGTCTTGGTCCACGCCATCGCGGTACACGCCGTCGTGGCCTAAACCATCGTGGCCTAAACCATCGTGGACCACACCGTCGTGGAACACGCCGTCGTGGAACACGCCGTCGTGGCCTAAACCATCGTGGCCTAAACCATCGTGGACCACACCGTCGTGGAACACGCCCACGTGGAGCAGGCCGTCATGGAGAACGCCGCCAACCACGCCGTCATGGCGCAAGCCGTCGTGGAGCACGCCGTCCTGGACCACACGGTTGTGGACCACGCCGCCGCCGTGGGGCACACCGTAGTGGTTCAGACCGTCGTGGGCCACACCGTCGTGGAGCGGACGCCGTACAGGACCTCTCTGCAATTGTATGTGTGTATTGTGTATGTGTGTGCGTGGGAAGGGGGGAGGAGCAGTCCGTCGTGGAGCACGCCGTCGTGGAGCGGACGCCGTACAGGACCTCTCTGCAATTGTATGTGTGTATTGTGTATGTGTGTGCGTGGGAAGGGGGGAGGAGCAGTCCGTCGTGGAGCACGCCGTCGTGGAGCGGACGCCGTACAGGACCTCTCTGCAATTGTATGTGTGTATTGTGTATGTGTGTGCGTGGGAAGGGGGGAGGAGCAGTCCGTCGTGGAGCACGCCGTCGTGGACGACACCCTAAAGTACCACGTTGGCACGTTGTCGTGGATGTTAGGTTTTGTCGCCCATGCCGTCGTGAACCACATCGTCGTGGACCACACCATCGTGGACCATACGCGGACGTGGACCACACCGCCATCGAGCACGCCGTCGTGGACCTCACCGTCGTGGAGTGCGTCGTCCTGAACCTCTCTGCAAGTGTGTGTGTGTGAGAGAGAGAGAGAGAGAGAGAGAGAGAGAGAGAGAGAGAGAGAGAAAACACGCCAACAAGCACGCCGTCATGGAGCAGTCCGTCGTGGAGCACGCCGTCGTGGACGACACCGTCAAGGACCACGCCGTCGTGGTACTTTCCGGTAGTGGTTCACGCCTTCGTGCGCCACATCGTCGTGGACCACACCGCCGTCGAGAACGCCGACGTGGACGACACCGTCGTGGAGCACGTCGTTTAGGACCTGCGTGTGTGTGTGTGGGTGTGTGTGTGTGTGTGTGTGTGTGTGTGTGTGCGCGCGCGCGCGCTGCCAAGCACGCTGTCACAGCAGGCTGTCGTCCGTTGGATCACGCCGTCGTGGAGCACGCCGTCCAGACCCCCCCCCCCTTTCTCTGTCTCACTCACTCACTCACTCACTCACTCACTCACTCACTCACTCACTCACTCACTCACACACACACACACACACACACACACACACACACCTCGTTGCGTCCTTTTATCAGGCCCTATCCCCTGGCGGTAGCCAATCAGAACGTAGCGGAAAAAGAGTCGCCGCGATGATTGACGCCGACGTCTTCGGACCGAGAGGCGTCTGTGTGACGCAGTGTACTGGAAACCCGCTGAAGGCACACTGTGCAGCCCGGTGCAGCCAGGTATGGACAAGTGCAGAGAGCTCTCTACACTGCAAGTGTGTTCTCCACGCTGCGCGACACCCCTGGGAGGTGAGGGCTCAGTGAACGAAGTCCACACTTGAAGTGTGGAGGCTGCAAACTTGACTCGCCCGAGTGTGGAGAGGCACTGAGATCTCCACACTTGGCTCGACAGTGGGGATCTCCCCGCGGGCCTCCTGGATCCGCACCAGGCGACGCTGCGGGGCAGACCGCCTCCTTAGGCCCTGTAGTGTAGTGAACATGCGGTGACGCGAACCGAAAAGCGATCCGGTGCGGTGAGGGGAGTCAACGCGCCGCTCCGCATGCAGGCTCAAGCGGCGGCGCTTTCGTCGGCCCGTCTCTCTCGCACTCATACGGGACGCCGGGACAGAGAGACAGCCACGCCCGCCACGCCTGGGAGCGGGCCGAGGGCCTCACTGAGGGCCTCTCTGAGGGCCTCACTGAGGGGGCCACCGTTGCGGTCCAAACGGGTGTCTGGTGACACGCAGACACGGCCCTGCTTGTCCCCGGTAGCGCTCGGCCAGCCAGGCAGCCAGGCAGGCGATCATGAACAGGACCGCACACGCATCCCTGTGCCCCTGTGTCGCTGCTGGACCGCGACCTTGACGGGCTGGCGGATGTTCGGTACACTGAAATCAACCACAACTCACGGTTTTTAGCCGTACTTGGACGTGTGGATTTTCAAGTGTGGAGTAGCTTACAGTGCTCCCTTCCTTTTGCATGGTGCAAACGTGGGGAACTCCTCACTAGAAGTGCGGAGATTGCCAACCCTGCACTTCCAAAGTGCGGGGACCCGAAATTCCACACCTTCGTATTTCAATTGACGGTTTCCCCGACCTGTACCGATGTTTTGTCATTTCGGGGAGTCTTTGGCGTGGTGCTGGGTCACGCCGCTCGACCTGTTGATGAGTTTTGTAACCGAGAGGCCCTGCGTTCCCCGTGCGTACGCAGTGCGTGCCCCGCTAGTGCACTGGCTGAAATTCCAACCGGCCGATGCACCGCCCCGACGGGCCGACGGAGCGCAGCGCAGCGCGGGGCTTCACCTGCATGCGAGGCGAGCAACTGGTGGCGACGCGTCCACCAGACTGAGAGTCGTTTTCGTCGCTCTGTCTCTCTCGCTCTCATGGGGCGTCCCCTTTAGGTGCGAGAGAGACAGAGCGGTGCGGAGTACTTTTACTTTTCTACACTTGGAAGTGTGGAGTTTGCAGTCAAAGAGGGGATTAGCCGAGATTAGCTCATAGAGCCCGACGGCACTGAAAAACCAAACGTGGTCTAGACTTCACCACTGGTGTGGTCAAATGGGTGCGCCCAAGGGTGCGCCATTTTGACCGCATCAGTTGGTGTGGTCTAGACCACGTTTGGCCACGTTTGGTGTGGTCTAGACCACGTTTGGCCACGTTTGGTGTGGTCCAGACCACGTTTGGTTTTTCAGTGAGAGCCCCTGTCTCCTGGCATGGTTCAAACGTGGAGAGCTCCACACACACTTGACGCGTGGAGAACGCAAACTCTGCACGTCACTCCTCCGTATTTCAAGCGAGGAGAACGCCACTCTTGATTTCACAGTGCGTGTCCTCGCCGTTGTGTCCCATCAGCTCTCGCGGTGCCCTGGCCGTGCCGTGCGCCCTTTCGCTCTCGTTTGCCGCTGCAGCAGCGCTGCACGAGGCCGCCCTGGCGCTCTGCACTGCCCCCATGCACCTCGGCTTCCCCCAGGCCGCCCCGCCCCGCCCCGAAGTAAACAAAAACACGCGAGTCTGTGACCCACATCTAGGCGGGGCATCCCTGGCGGGTCTTTTTATAAACGACGACGGGCCCACCATGGCACTCGGGTGTGTGTGTGTGTGTGAGAGAGAGAGAGGGGGGGGGGGCATCTCCCTTTCTCGCACTCAAGGGGCGTCCCGTAAAGGTGCAAGAGAGACAGCGGACGCTGAGCGCGCAGGGCCGCGGTGCACTGCCTGGCCCGCCTTGCTCGTGGTCCGGGCTGCCGATGCACCGTATGCTTCTGCGTGAGTGGCGTGTGCGTGCACTGCTGTAGGTTGCGCATCCAGAAACCCCCCGTGGCCGACCGTGGCCCGTGCGGGGGCACAGTGTAGCGTCACTGGACCGAAGGGGCCGAAGTGAGCCACAAGTCCCGCAGACAGCCCTGCCCTGCAGTGCTTCTTGCAGGCTTGACCGAGGCCCCGGAGGCCTGCCCCCTCCAACCTGTCCCCCGGGGCAAGGTGCGCCTCAGCTCGTCAACACGGCGGCGCTCGAACGTGCCTGTAGCCCATCGATCTGAACAAAAGCCTCGCCCCGCCCCGCCCCGCCCCGCCCCGCCCCGCCCCGCCCCGCCCCGCCCCGCCCCGCCCCCCCCCCGCCCCGCCCCGCCCCGCCCCGCCCCGCAGGCGCTACTGCACTCTGCACATGCGCTGCTGGACGTGGCTGGACCACTTCCAGTCACAGCTCAGCTCGTACACTACAAATTGAATGTGACCTTGTGCTTGCGATGCGAGGCGAAAGAAAAGGACTACTAGTTGGCAACTTATTGACCTGACCATCTTTCGCCGAGACTCGACCGAGGTCCTAATGGGAAGACTTCTTGCAAGAATGGGGAGACTTCAATGAAAAACCAAACGTGGTCTAGACCACACAAGGCCAAAGGTTTTTCAGTGTTCTCACCTGCATGAAGACCGCCTGACCTTAGGACTGTCGCACAGTTTAATTTACTGAAAAGAAAATTACATTAGTCAAGTCCTTTTGACCAAATATGTTTTCGAGCATTCACTAGAATCGGTTTGGGAAATCATGACAGAGTCTCGGTCTCTTGTTGTGATATAAAGCATAAATCATTCGGCAGCGGCCTGTTGCACATGCATGTTAACAAAGGCTTGCAGTGGCTTGCACACCTCGAACAGACCAAGAAAGCGTGCCCTCCGCGTGCGGGAGTGACAAAAGAGTGAATGGCAACTCAGTCTACTTGTCTCACACTTAACTTTGGGGATTTTTATTATGCACAATCATGCATGCACAGATACGTACGTAAGGGTCATATAAATATTATGTACCATTCTATCCGAGATCTAAAACGTCAAGTCCAATAATGGAAAAAGCTGTTTTGTTATTACGATGATGTATCAGTTGAGTGAGTGTTCGGGCCAGTTTAGGGCCCTAACACTTTGTGCCGCTCTCAAGTTTGACTCGATTCCTTTGCGGGTTTCAGAAAGTATCCCCATGAAAAGTGCCGTGTGTGTGTGTGTGTGTGTGTGTGTGTGTGTGTGTGTGTGAGAGAGAGAGAGAGAGAGAGAGAGAGAGAGAGAGAGAGAGAGAGAGAGAGAGAGAGAGGCAGAGAGAGTGAGACAGAGAGAGCGCACGCCGTCAAGCACGCCGCCATGGAGCACACCGTCGTGAAGCATTCGTCATGGACCACGCCGTCGTGGAGAACTTCGGTGAGGACCACACCATTGTGATCCGCTGCTGTGCTCCACGCCGCCGTGGTCCACTTCGTCGTGGTCGTGGAGCAGCCGCCGTTGTGGACCGCACCGTCGTGGTGGACCGTTTGTTTGACTCGATTGGACCACACCGTCGTGGAGCACGCCGTCTTGGAGCAGTCGTCATGGAGCACGCCTTCGTGGAGCACTTCGGCGAGGACCACACCGTCGTGGCCCGCTGAAGTCTTCCATGCCGTCGTGGGCCACACCGTCGTGGAGCACGCCATCATGGAGCACACCGTTGCGGACCAGCACACCGTCGTGGTGGACCATTTAACTCGATTCCTTTTTGCGGCTCTCAGAAATTATCTCCATGGAAAGTGTCATGATTTCGTGTGTGTGTGTGTGTGTGTGTGTCTGTGAGTGTGTGTGTGTGTGTGTGTGAGAGAGAGAGAGAGAGAGAGAGAGAGAGAGAGAGAGAGAGAGAGAGAGAGAGAGAGAGAGAGAGAGAGAGAGAGAGAGAGAGAGAGAGAGAGAGAGAGGGGGGGGGGGGAGAGAGAGAGAGAGAGAGAGTGAGTGAGAGTGAGAGAGTGAGAGTGAGAGAGAAGCACGCCGTCGCGAAGCAGCCGTCGTGGAGCACGCCGTCGTTGAGCACGGCGACTTGACACCACATCGTCGTGGCCAACGTCGCGGTGCTCCACGCCGTCGTGCACCACACCGTCGTGGAGCACGCCGACATTGGAGCCACTTCAAGTTGGAGCACACCGTCCAGCACGTCTTCGCAGGCCGTCGTGGTCCACGCCTGTGAGTGTGTGAGTGAGAGAGAGAAAGAGAGAGAGAAAGCACGCCTACAAGCACGCCGTCATGGAGCAGTCCGTCGTGGAGCACGCCGACGTGGACTACTCCGTCAAGTACCACGCCGTCGTGGAACTTTACGGTAGTAGTTCAAGCCGTTGTGCACCACATCGTCGCGGAGCACTCGTCCAGGACATCTCTGCAAGTGTGTGTGTGTGAGAGAGAGAGAGAGAGAGAGAGAGAGAGAGAGCATGCCGTCAAGCACGCCGTCTCGGAGCAGCCGTCGTGGAGCACGCCGTCGAGGGGCACCTCGGTGTTCAACCACACCGTTGTGGACAACAAACATCAAGGTGCTCCTCGCCGTCGTGGACCACTCCGTCGTGGAGCACGCCGTCATGGAGCACGCCGTTCAGCACGCCCTCATTGAGCAGGCCGTCTTGGCCCACGCCATCGTATGTATGTGTGTGTGTGTGTGTTTATACATATGTGTGTGTGTGTACCATGGTGTCAGTGCAGGTGCATACTGCACCACCACCCCCCGGTCAAAACCTTGACCGCTGCCTTTTCGAAACGTGCGCATGAGGAAGGCTTTTTCGGAACGCAACGCGCAGGCTCGCAGTGAAGCCTCCCATTGGCGGTCGCTGTTGTCGAGTCGAACCAACACGAGTTTAGTGCACACCCTCTCACTCGCACTCATGGACCGGCCTGGGCCCTCCCCTACACCTCGGCGCCACTACCCGGGAGACTGAGGCAGTCTGCCTCTCTCGCACTCTCGGGGCGCCCAATAGGGGTGCGAGGGAGAATTACCGGAGAGAGCGGTGCTCGGAATCTGTCGGCGGATGTGGTGGGGGAGAAGAGGGAGACGGACAGGCGGTGGTTCGGGGAATGCAGCAGCATTGCTTGTTGCTAGGCGCTTGTCAAGGTGAAGGGTGGGGCGTCTCCCCTCCACCCCTCCCCTCCTCTCCCCCTCCCCTCCCCCCCTCCACAATAAAACTGCTCATGCCCACGCGCAGCAGCAGCAATCACATTCTGCCCCGCCGCGTGGGCACACTGTGTGGCACTGGCGGCTCCAGGAGAGGGGAAGGCGGGGCAGGGGGGAGAGGGAGGGGGGGGGACTGTGGTCCAGGCCTTCCTTTTCGCCCCGTATAATCAATACGCTTTCAAAACGGAGGGAGACAACTTGACTCGAGGAAAAAAAGAAGAGCGGGGACCGTCTCGCCAGGGGTGAGAGCCCCTGTCAAATAAAGTCTGTTGTGGAGTGATTCTTCGCATTCGGAGTGAGGAGCAGCTCTGACTTCCTGGCGAGAAGAATACGCCTCAACACTTGGACGCTTGTGGAGCTTGCAGTCTCCACATTTCCAGTGTGGAGTTAGCTCACAGAGCACCTGCCTCTTGGCATTGGTGCAAACGTGGAGAACTCCACAAGTGTGGAGACCCACTCTTCTCATTGCAGGAACGTGACATCACGTTGACTAGATGTCACGGTCCTTTGAGCATCGTAGCACAGTCGTTTGCACGTGAATCGGCCACAAATTAGCATATTCGCATTCAAACGAATATGACGCGATGCTCAGAGGAACGGGACACTTTATCACATTCCTTTCCACGTGATGCCACGTTCCTGAAATGAGAGTGCTGCTGCAAACTCGGCTCTTCCAAGTGCGGAGATTGCAATTTTCATACCGCCGCATTTTCACTTGGTTTCACCACTTTGTCGCCTCAGGAACGCGCCTGGCCTCGCCGGACGCGGTCTGGCTTCGGTTATTGCTTCCCACGTTGCGTCACGCTGCTTTCGGGCGGCCCCCTCCCCACCCCTTTCGCCCCGCTTCGTTTCCCTCTTCTCCATCGGCAGGTGGCACATCCCGGAAAGACAAGGCGAGCGGCAGGACGCGGCGTGGCCTTGGTCTAGGTCTAGGCTAGGTCTAGGCTAGGTCTAGGCTAGGTCTAGGCTAGGTCTAGGCTAGGTCTAGGCTACGTCTAGGCTACGTCTAGGCTAGGTCTAGGCTAGGTCTAGGCTAGGTCTAGGCTAGGTCTAGGCTAGGTCTAGGCTAGTTCTAGGCTAGGTCTAGGCTAGGTCTAGGTTGGGCACCGGCAGGGCACCGCACAGCGCACAGGGTCTAGGTCTCGGCGTTGGATTGAGTGAGTGCACCGGTTTCTTGCCGCACCGCCGAAGCCCGCGCGCGTTTTGGCGGTGCGTTGGCCGGCTTAGTCGCGTCGCGTTGTCCTTTCAAAGTCGTCATAGGCGTTGACTCATACACACGCAGACACGCGCGCGCGCGCGCGCGCACACACACACACACACACAAACCCGCGCGCGCACCTGCGAATCTTTCCCCCTTTCCGATCTTCGGCGGAGCGCTTTATCAGTGCTTGCCCCGCGATAAGCTTGTTCCGGCGGTGTTCCCCGCGGCGAGGAGTAGAGGGCCTTTGGCCGTGGAGCGGCGCGGCGCCTCGTCCCCCACCGCCCCGCCCCGCCCCGCCCCGCCCCGCCCCGCCCCGCCCCGCCCCGCCCCGCCCCCCCCGGCGGGGACGCGTCGCGCTAACTCGACGGACTAATGGTGCGAAACGCGTGTGCGTTTCCACCGTTTCCACGGACGGGCCGTGTAACAAGGGGTGTATTGTTCGCGGCCGAGAGTCGTTTTCGTCGCCCTGTCTCTCTCGCACCCACACGGGACGCCTCATGAGTGCGAGAGAGACAGAGCGACGAAAACGACTCATCTCGGAATCAGTCAGTTGTTGCTCCCCGCTCCCTTCCCCTGCACCTTCCCCCTTCCCCCTTTCGCCGACTGATACTGCGGGTGGCGAGCTCGACGGCCCGACGGTTTTTATGCAAATTTCATTGGCACCCCGGCCCTCCTCTCTCTCTCTCTCTCTCTCTCTCTCTCTCTCTCTCTCTCTCTCTCTCTCTCGTCCCGCACGGCGGTCCACTGCCCCCCAAGCTGTCCCCCCTCCCCTCCCTTCTGCGTGCGATCTGCTGGAAGATAAGTCAAGTCCCCGATAAGCCTGCGGCGGCCCGCGAACTGTCCTGGTGGACGTGGCGTGTCGCGGCGTGCGTGTTGCACTTGCTGGCCCGCCACACGCTGAGAATGAAAGAGTCATGGTCATGACTAAAATATTGGGTGAGGAACACTTTATTACCCAAATTTGGGTGAGGGAAGGTTGGGTGTTAAAGTATACCTCGCCCAAAATTGGGTATTGATCATGTCGTTTTCATTCTCAGTGCACCCGCGCTCCTTTGGTCGACGCGCGAATTGTCCAGCTGCAGCAAGCGGACCCGCGAACTTGCAGCGCCGGAGCCTGGCGACTGCTTCCCAGGAGTAGTATAGGTTCCGTCGCTCTGTCTCTCTCGCACCTACACGGGACGCCGCATGGGTGCGAGAGAGACAGCGCGACGAACCGGACTCACGGATTCAGTCTGCGGGGGCGCTGGCAGCGCGGCGGCGGGGTCCGCCGTTTGATAACCCGATACCCGATACGTACTGCTCCCGCCTCTCTCTCTCTCGCACTCGTGGCGCGTCGTCACACTGGTGGGGAGACAGAGGGAAGCTGCGGGTGCCCCACGGCGCTCCGCCGAGGGACGCGTGGCGTGGCGTCGCGTGGCGTCTAGGGCCCCCACTGCCCCGCCGCCCGCACACCTGTTGAGGGTTGCGGGTGCGCCCCAGTGCGCCCCTTGACGGGTCGACGGACCAGGTCGGGACGGCACGGCGGCATGCGCCCCGACGCCGTCGGACGTTGAACCGCAACACCATCCCCAGCCCGCGGGGGTATCGAACTCCGCGGTCAATGGCTGGCTGCCCACTCATCCCAAGAGTCGTCTTCGCCGCTCTGTCTCTCTCGCACTCTCCGGGCGTCCCGCACAGGTGCGAGAGGGACAGGGCGACGAAAGCGACTCTCGGAATCAATCGTCTGGCTGGCTGGCGGGCGGTGCTTCCTCCCCTCGCGCCCGGCACACAGTGGGCCTCGCAGTGGGCCAGAAGACCGGTGGAGGCGGCCAAAATCCCGAACGCGCTTTCAGCTCCAGAGTCGCTAAATGAGACTCGAACCGAGCGTGTGACCCCACCAATGGATTCCTTGTTCGAAGAGCAATCCATTGGTGGGGTCACACGTTCGGTTCGAGTCCCATTTAGCGACGCTGGAGCTCAAAACGCGTCTAGAGTTTTGGCCGCCTCCGCCGGTCTTCTGGCCCACTGTGCGGCAGCGCCCGGCCCAGTCTGGCCTGCCACGTGCTGTGCTGGCTGTGCTGGCTGGACCGTCGTCTTCGCATGGAACTTGATTAGACCGCGGCGCTGGCGGCGCTGCGGGGCGTCTGCAATATTCGAGGCAATATTGAAAAGCTAGAACGGCTACGGTGGCCGGAGTGGCAAGAGCCCGAAAAGAGAGGCCGGAGTGGCTAGAGAGGTCGGAGTGGCTGGAGAGGCCGGAGTGGCTAGAGAGGTCGGAGTGGCTGGAGAGGTCGGAGTGGCTAGAGAGGCCGGAGTGGCTGGAGAGGTCGGAGTGGCTGGAGAGATTGGAGTTGCTAGAGAGGTCAAAGTGGCTAGAGAGGTCAAAGTGGCTAGAGAGGCCGGAGTAGGCAGAGAGGCCAAAGTGGCTGGAGAGGCCAGAGTGGCTAGAGAGGTCGGAGCGAGGCTAGCGAAGAAAGAGAGCTTAGAGAAGCTAGAGAGGGAAGCTAGAGATGGAGTGGATAGAGAGACCGCAGAGAGGCTAGAGAGAATAGAGAGACTAGAGAGGCCAAAGAGGACGACAAGAGAGACGAGAGGGAAGGGAGGCTGGAGATGGAGTGGCTAGAGAGACCGTAGAGAGGCGGGAGTGGCTGGTGAATGGTGAAGCCCCTCGCGGCCGGGCCCGGGCCCACCCGAGGGGGAGGCTATTGGCCGGCGGTGGCGCGCCACGGCGCCACGACCCCCGCGAAGCTTGGCGGCCCAAATTGGGGTCACAACGCCGCGCGCGACGCCGCGTCCCTTCCCTCTGCGGCCCCACCCCCTTCCCGACCCACCCGGTTGTCCGGTTCATCACGCCCGTCGCAAACACGGTGGCGCCGCGCCGCCCGCGTGTCTGCACCGCGGCCCGGGCCGGCCAGGGTCCGGGGGAGGTGAAGAAGCGGTAGGCGGTGGTGTCGGTGTTTGGGATGCTGGTGGCCGTCCGCGCATATTACCCGCCGGCGGGGCAAACAACACACATGGACGCACCCGTACCGTGGGAGCTGATTGCACAGCATTGCACAGCCTCCCCGTCTCGCCCCCTCGCCGTCTGCCGTCTCTCGTCTCTCTCGCACACGCGGGACGCAAAGCGACGCAAAGTCGCGAAACAGGACTCGGACCGCGCGTGTGACCCCACCAATGGATTGCTCTCGGAACGAGGAATCCATTGGTGGGGTCACACGCGCGGTTCGAGTCCCATTTAGCGACTCTGGAGCTCGAAACACGTCCGGGGATTTTGGCCGCCTCCACCGGTCTTCTGGCAAATCCGCTGCGCGGCCGCGGCCTCGGTGTCGGCAGTGCAGTGCGGCGGCCCTGGCTGCGTGTGTCGTGCGTGCCGCGGGGCGACTCGGCTTGGGGACCTTACGCTGTACTGCCAGGCTCTGCCAGGCCCTGCCAGTGTCGCTGCTGGCCTGGCATTCCGCGCCGTACTCCCTGCCCCGCCCCGAAGTGCCGAGTGCCCAAAGGGGCCTGCAGGGCCTGCAGGGCGTACGTGCCGCCATGGTGCAGCAGCGGACTCATTCCGAGAGTCGCTCTCTCTCCCTCGCACCGATACGGGACGCTCCATGAGTGCGAGAGAGACGGCGACGAAAATGACTCACGGAATGAGTCTGCAAAGGCGACGCGTTGCACTCCACTGCACCGGGATAAAACGGGCGGCCCAGTCAGCGAGGCGCTGGGCTGGAGTGCGGACGATGCGCCGTGCGCTTCGTAACCCGAAGAACACGAAACGCTCACAGTGACGTCATTTGGATGTCAATTTGACGAATTTTAGTCAAAATTTCGACTTTAAAAAAGCATTATTTTGACGTCATTTTGATGTCATTTCGACGCCCCTTGACTGTTTCGTGAGTGTTTCGTGTTGTTCTTTGGCACGCCGCGCCCAATCCAGGGTTGTCATTGGTCGGTGGGTCACCGGCTTGGGGCACTCTGGAAATCCATTGGTCCGCGTGGAGTCTGTAAACTCGTCACTTCCAAGTGCGAAGGCTGCAAAGTCCACACCTCCGCATTCCAAGTGCGGCGTTCTCCACCCTCGGTTTCGCAGTGTAGGCATCCTCGTCGCTGACGGCCGTTTTTGGCAGGAATGGTCGCCAAAGTGTGGCAATGCGTGGCGTCTTTGTCTCCCCTCCTTTTCCCTCCGCGGACGTTTCCGCGCGTCCTTCCTTTTTCTGTGTTTCGCGGCTCGGACCCCTCGGACCCCTTGGACCGCGCCACGCTAATCACTGGCCGCCTGTCTCCCTCGCTCTCCCGCGGCACGCCTGACTCGCCTGGCGAGTGCGAGGGAGACGAACCGCACACTGTTGCGCTCCGAGGTGTCGCCGCGGCTTTGGAGCGGCGCGTTCGTGTCGCGTGCACTGTGCGCCGCGGGCGCCGCGGGCCTCACTAAGTGCATGCACTTGGACACCGCGACGCGACGCCCGGTAGGCCTCGCTGTCGCCAAACACGTCCGGCCAGAGCACGCACACACACACATACATGCACTCACACTCACACTCACACTCACAATGCACTCACACTCACACACATCTACACTCACATGCACTCACTCACTCACACACATCTGCACTCACATGCACTCACAATGCACTCACACTCACACACATCTACACTCACATGCACTCACTCACTCACACACATCTGCACTCACATGCACTCACACACATCTGCACTCACATGCACTCACATGCACTCACACACACACACATCTGCATGCACCCACATGCGCGCGCGCGCGCGCGCGCGCACACACACACACACACACACACACACACACACACACACACACACACACACACACATACGCGCACTCGCACGCACGCTCGCACACACTCACACCTACACTCGCACCGACACACGCCTACACTCACACACTCACACAGCAAGCGCCCCCCTTCCCCCACACGATTAATGAACAAGGCTGTGCGCCTTAGTGCCTGTCGGTTGCGCGTTCGCACCTCCACATGGCGGCGGCGGCGTCGCTCTGTGGGCCAGGAGGCCGCAAGTCTGGACACGAATACTTGGCGGAAGAGTTGAGACGGAAGTGCGGTGGTACAGATTCAGTTTCAGTCAGTTGCCTCTCCAAAACGTAGTTAGTCGGTGTATTTTTCTAATTTATTTTATTTTTTATATTTACTTTACTTTACAAAGTAGTCGTTCTTCTGCATGTTGGTGGTCTGACGGCAGTGCCCCCCCACTGTCAAACCAATTGAGGAGGACTCTTGGATGTATGGAGTTTGCAGCCTCCTCACTTCAAGTGCGGAGTTTACCGCGTTTAAGGGGGGACATCACTCCAAAATGATCAAAAATTGCAACTTTTTTTAAATAGTTTATATTATAGACCATTCCATTCTGCGTCAAATGGTGAAAACCGCATCCCGGAATTCAAATAATTGCAGTTTTAGTAGGTTGTGCGCCGCAAACATGCATAGGGGAAAAGCCCAGTTTCCCCAACTTCGATCGCGTTTTTCTCGGAACATGAAATTGCAAACGGTTGCAGGCCTCTAGGGCGCAGTTTTTGAGCTACAGCGGGGAGATTTAGCATGAAAGCTCCTACGATATGCCGCTATGGTGGGTAGCAAAATAATTTGCATTGGTCAATTTTTATTATTTTTTCAACGTTTAAAATTGAACAATTTTGACCAATAAAAATTAACAATATTTTTTGGTCTGTAACAAACACAACTTAAAATGATTTTTTAAATGTGATTGAGGTACCCACCATAGCCAGACATCTCAGGAAGGCTGTCACCAAATTTCAATGTTCTAGGTCAAACCGTTTGGCGTCCAGCGCTGCAACAGTGCGAAATGGTCTAACCTAACCCTCAAAAATGTGTTTTCAGCGAAAGCGCTGTACTGCCCTGGCGGATTGACTTTGTGTTGTTTTATACTTTATCTGTTAAAATATGAACAATTTTTCTCTTTCCGTTTGGTTTTTATGACGTTTTTACAAAAGCACTGTTTTTGGAGTGATGTCCCCCCTTAAACGCGAGCAATTGCTCCATGTGCCAAGGAGACAACGGCTCTGCGAGCTACGTGGAGTAGCTCACAGAGTGCCTGCCTCTTGGCATGGAGCAACCGTGGAGATCTCCCCACTTGAAGTGAGGAGACTCCAAACTCTGCACCTCCAAGTGCGGACATTGCAAATTCCGCACCTCCGCAGTTCAAGTGTGAAGTTCTCAACACCTGGTTTCACACTGTGATGTTCTTGTTAGAACTGAATGTTGTGATCATTGTTAGTTAACGAATGTTCTTTTAATTTCGATTCATACTCTTCTGTTTGAGTGTTTCACAGTGCAACCAACCAACTCCGCTAACGCCCTGTCCATGTTTCCTTTTGCAGGATGCCCGCTCTGCCCTGATCGCTCCGCCGCCTTTCTGCGCTGCCCACTGCACTGTCAACTGCAGTGTCCACCGGCACCGCCAGGCCCCGCCAGGCGCCGCCACCAAGACCAAGCTCGCGAAGGAGTTCGTGGGGCCATGTAGCCTGTGTTCCCCAGAACGCCTTGACGTGTTTTTTTTTCGAGTTTTTAAAGGTTTTTATTTCACCCCAAATAGTAACCAGTTGTGCAAAGTCTTAATTAGCTACGTTTACACGTTTTACTCGCACGCCTAAAACAAACTTAGTTGTTAATTAATTTTGCGCTATGATTGTCCTGGCTTGTTTTGTTCTTATGTGGATTATAGGCGCAGTAGGCACTATATGGTATATTATTTACCATTTTATTGATACTGCCATTCCGTAACCGCTTGGGAGGTCGACTTTACAAGGGGTGGGGGTGACTTTGCAAAAAAAAAGGGGGTGGGCTGGGTTTTGCTGACCTATAATCAGCAGCCCCTCCGCGGGCGGGCCCTGGGGTCTACGAGGGCGGGAGTTCCTCAGACCTGCAGCCAGGCCAGGTGCCCTTGCCCTGCGGCGCCTTGAAGCGGCCTGAGGCCTAACACCGCCTACGCTGCATCAGCACCCAGTGAGTACTGCGGTACTACGCTCGAGGGGTCGACAACTCCCATATTACCTCGTACGCGGAGCTATGTTGCCTCTGAATTACCTTATATAGCACCTGTACTGCCACACATTTAATTGATTTGCCTGTTTCTAACCTAACCTAACACTTAATTTTGCCGTACTGAACCATGGTATCAAGCTGAAGCTTCTCATTGCGACAGGAAGAAGTTCGGATTTGATGTCCGTACTCAACCTAACACGAAGACGCTCAAAACACTTGTCGGATAGGTTGCATCGGGCTGCATACCTTGCATGTGACAGAGGGCTCTCTTTCGCATCATACCAGAATTCTACTTAGAACTCATGATTTTTCATCTTTTTTTCATCTTCTTTTCTCATTTTATAACCTTATATTACCCTATGTTACTTATATTGCCGGTAATATTTATTTCCTCGTACGCGGCTCGAGGAAGTTGTCGACCCCGCGACTACGCCACACCCTCCTTCCAGGAGCGTGACATCACAGTCAAAATGCCAAGCAAAACGCTCGTTGCGGCTCGAGGAAGTTGTCGACCCCGCGACTACGCCACACCCTCCTTCCAGGCGCGTGACATCACAGTCAAAATACCAAGCAAAACGCTCGTTGTGGCTCGAGGAAGTTGTCGACCCCGCGACTACGCCACACCCTCCTTCCAGGAGCGTGACATCACAGTCAAAATACCAAGCAAAACGCTCGTTGCGGCTCGAGGAAGTTGTCGACCCCGCGACTACGCCACACCCTCCTTCCAGGAGCGTGACATCACAGTCAAAATGCCAAGCAAAACGCTCGTTGTGGCAGTGTCACATTCGATTGGACTCCACTGTCGGGGACAACTGGTACGGAGTGACACTCCACACTTGGACGCGTGGAGTTTGCAGTCTCCGCACTTCAAGTGTGGAGTGGCTCACAGATATCCCATATCTTGGCGTGTTGCAAACGGTGAGAACTCCAAACCCTGGGGACTGCACAAACTCTGCACTGGTAGCTCACCGGAGCCCACCGAGCCCCTGTCCCGTGGCATATGGAGCAAACGTGGGTAACTCCACTCTTGAAGTGTGGGGACTGCAAACTCTGCATTTTCAAGTTTTGCATACCTTTTCCACACCTCCGCATTTCAAGTGTGAAGTTGATTTCTCAGTGTAATCACCCACACGTTAACTTATTCACACCTAAACGAAAGTGACACAATGCTCAATGGGGCGTGGCATGCTGTCACGCTCGCCTGAGCGCCATATCACGCTCCTGGAATGAGAGTGTACACTGTTAACTCTGGCGTGCACTGGAGGGTGGCCCGGAAGACCCCCAAAAGTGTACTTTATGGTTCAATTGTTTGGTCACTCCCTTGAAAATCAAAGAATTTTTTACCCCAAAAGTAGCCTTCTGCCCAAGAGCAATTCCCCATCCATGCCCAAGAGCGTTTCCGCCCAAAAGCGCGTTTTTGCCAAGGGCATTTCGAATCCATTTTCGGTTTCCACCTCGCTCTTGTTAGGCACAGTTTGTAGGGAGACAGTAGCGATATGCAGGGACGTCCGCTGCCACTCACCTGGCCACTGCAGGCTGATTCCGAGAGTCGTCTTCGTCGCTCTGCCTCCCCCGCACTCATGGGGCGCCCCGTATCGGTGCGAGAGAGGCAGAGCGGCCAAATTACCAACGCTCGAAATGAGCCCGCTGCATGGCGGCAGCGGAGCGTGTTGCTGTCGGGCACGGGACTGGCGGCTTGTCTCGCCCTGCAGCCCCGGAGCTTCCAGCGCTTCCAGTTCTTCAGCCAATGAGCAGAGAGCACGCTAACGCACTCGGCCCTCGACAGGAACACGGCCCAAGCCGCCAACATGGGACCTGCCACGTGGGCCGACACTGGCAGCTCTGCAGGACCGATTCCGAGACTCGTATGCGTCGCTGTCTCTCTCGCACTCACGCAGCGTGCCGTAGGTGAGAGAGAGACAGATCGACGAAAACGACTCTCGGAATCGGTCTGCTGGCGCTTCCTGATCTGTAGTCGAGCGAGCGTCCGCTGCCCGCGCTCGTCGCTCTGTCTCCCTCGCACTCGTGGGGTGTGCCGTAGGGGTGCGAGAGAGACAGAGCGAGGAGAGTGGGCAGCGTAATCGCTCGACAGGTGAAAAGGGTGGAGGGCGCCTCTGGATTTTCAGGGGCAGGCAGGCGCGGATCCACGGGAGATAGGGGGGCCAGTTATCCCTCCTCCTTGGACACTGGACGGGCCACCCTGGGAGGTGGATAAAGATCGTTGATTTGCTTCCGTAATTCGGCGAAAAGCATTTCAACAGTCCTGGGTCCGCGCCTGGTGGAGGCATAGGGGCTGGGCCTGGCTTGCGCGTCCGCAGATCCGGTAGCAGGATGCACGCACAGGGCGTTGCCGAACCAAGTTCAAACTTTGCCGTTTTGCCTCTCTAACAAGATAACTCTGTCTCGCTTGCAGTCTGACGTGTCCGGCCAGAGCGTCGCGGCCGATAGACTCCCCCAGTCAATGGCCTCGAGCTGGCTCTGACTCTCTCTGTCTCGCTCGCAGCCTTAGGGACCGCTTGACGCGTCCCGCAGCGCGAGGACTCCGCCGGCACCTTCGCGATGGCGGCCCCCATCCCGAGGCCCATCTTCGACTTCCCGTTCGAGACGGTGGCCAACGCCGAGCCGCTCCGCCTGCTGCACAACGAGGCCGAGGGCGACGTGGAGTTCGTGGTGGGCCCCGACGGGGACACCTGGCGCATCGTCGGCCACCGCGACGTGCTCTCCGGCAGCTCGCCCGTCTTCAAGGCCATGCTCACCGGGCCGCTCGCCCACGAGGGCAGGGTGCGCATCTACGACGTGGACGGCCGCGCCTTCTTCCAGCTGCTCGTGTAAGTCGCTCTGGTCCACGGTGGATTCGGGTGGATTCGGGTGGATTTGCCGGAAGACCGGCGGAGGCGGCCGAAACTCGAGACGCGTTTTGAGCTCCAGAGTCGCTAAACAGGACTCGAACCGAACGTGTGACCCCACCAATGGATTCCTCGTTCGGAGAGCAATCCATTGGTGGGGTCACTCGCTTGGTTCGAGACCTATCTAGCGACTCTGCAGCGCGAAACGCGTCCGGGATTTTGACCGCCACCACCGGTCTTCGGGTCCGCTGTAGAATGTGTCGCCATTTGCGTCCCGTTCGGGCGGCTGTCTGGTTCCAAAACGGGAGCAAGGCTCTTGATACTCAAAATACTGCTACTTTTGCAACTCGTCCCTTTGCCATGCCGCAGAGTCCTGTACGGCGGCGAGCCCGACAAGATGCGCTCCGAGCGCGCCTGCATGGTCACCATGTACGCCGCCAACAAGTACCTGTGCGGCAAGCTGTTCCTGCACTGCGTGGTGGCGGCCGACAGCTTCCTCCTCCCCTGCAACGTGCTGCGCTTCATGCAGACCGCGCGCATCTACATCCCGGACAACATGGACGTGGACGCCACCTTCAGCCCCACCGCGCCGCCTCTGGAGGACAGGTGGGCCGGGCGTCGCGTCGCGCCGACACTGTGAAGCCGAGGGTGGACAACTCCACACGTGAAGTGCGGGGGTGCGGAACTTGCAGTCTCCGCACTTGCAAGTGCCGAGTTTGCTGACTGCATGCAGTCTCCCTCCACACTGCAAGTGCCGAGTTTGGTAACTGCATGCAGTCTCCCTCCACACTGCAAGTGCCGAGTTTGCTGACTGCATGCAGTCTCCCTCCACACTGCAAGTGCCGAGTTTGGTAACTGCATGCAGTCTCCCTCCACACTGCAAGTGCCGAGTTTGCTGACTGCATGCAGTCTCCCTCCACACTGCAAGTGCCGAGTTTGCTGACTGCATGCAGTCTCCCTCCACACTGCAAGTGCCGAGTTTGGACTGCATGCAGTCTCCCTCCACACTGCAAGTGCCGAGTTTGGTAACTGCATGCAGTCTCCCTCCACACTGCAAGTGCCGAGTTTGCTGACTGCATGCAGTCTCCCTCCACACTGCAAGTGCCGAGTTTGGTAACTGCATGCAGTCTCCCTCCACACTGCAAGTGCCGAGTTTGCTGACTGCATGCAGTCTCCCTCCACACTGCAAGTGCCGAGTTTGGTAACTGCATGCAGTCTCCCTCCACACTGCAAGTGCCGAGTTTGCTGACTGCATGCAGTCTCCCTCCACACTGCAAGTGCCGAGTTTGCTGACTGCATGCAGTCTCCCTCCACACTGCAAGTGCCGAGTTTGCTGACTGCATGCAGTCTCCCTCCACACTGCAAGTGCCGAGTTTGCTGACTGCATGCAGTCTCCCTCCACACTGCAAGTGCCGAGTTTGGTACTGCATGCAGTCTCCCTCCACACTGCAAGTGCCGAGTTTGCTGACTGCATGCAGTCTCCCTCCACACTGCAAGTGCCGAGTTTGCTGACTGCATGCAGTCTCCCTCCACACTGCAAGTGCCGAGTTTGCTGACTGCATGCAGTCTCCCTCCACACTGCAAGTGCCGAGTTTGCTGACTGCATGCAGTCTCCCTCCACACTGCAAGTGCCGAGTTTGCTAACTGCATGCAGTCTCCCTCCACACTGCAAGTGCCGAGTTTGGTAACTGCATGCAGTCTCCCTCCACACTGCAAGTGCCGAGTTTGGTAACTGCATGCAGTCTCCCTCCACACTGCAAGTGCCGAGTTTGGTAACTGCATGCAGTCTCCCTCCACACTGCAAGTGCCGAGTTTGGTAACTGCATGCAGTCTCCCTCCACACTGCAAGTGCCGAGTTTGGTAACTGCATGCAGTCTCCCTCCACACTGCAAGTGCCGAGTTTGGTAACTGCATGCAGTCTCCCTCCACACTGCAAGTGCCGAGTTTGGTAACTGCATGCAGTCTCCCTCCACACTGCAAGTGCCGAGTTTGCTGACTGCATGCAGTCTCCCTCCACACTGCAAGTGCCGAGTTTGCTAACTGCATGCAGTCTCCCTCCACACTGCAAGTGCCGAGTTTGCTAACTGCATGCAGTCTCCCTCCACACTGCAAGTGCCGAGTTTGGTAACTGCATGC
Source organism: Thrips palmi (assembly GCF_012932325.1). Lineage (NCBI taxonomy): Eukaryota > Metazoa > Arthropoda > Insecta > Thysanoptera > Thripidae > Thrips > Thrips palmi. Next base: position 17,997,042 of record NW_023144632.1, read on the forward strand.
AGTCTCCCTCCACACTGCAAGTGCCGAGTTTGCTAACTGCATGCAGTCTCCCTCCACACTGCAAGTGCCGAGTTTGCTGACTGCATGCAGTCTCCCTCCACACTGCAAGTGCCGAGTTTGGTAACTGCATGCAGTCTCCCTCCACACTGCAAGTGCCGAGTTTGGTAACTGCATGCAGTCTCCCTCCACACTGCAAGTGCCGATTTGGTAACTGCATGCAGTCTCCCTCCACACTGCAAGTGCCGATTTTGGTAACTGCATGCAGTCTCCCTCCACACTGCAAGTGCCGAGTTTGGTAACTGCATGCAGTCTCCCTCCACACTGCAAGTGCCGAGTTTGGTAACTGCATGCAGTCTCCCTCCACACTGCAAGTGCCGAGTTTGGTAACTGCATGCAGTCTCCCTCCACACTGCAAGTGCCGAGTTTGGTAACTGCATGCAGTCTCCCTCCACACTGCAAGTGCCGAGTTTGGTAACTGCATGCAGTCTCCCTCCACACTGCAAGTGCCGAGTTTGGTAACTGCATGCAGTCTCCCTCCACACTGCAAGTGCCGAGTTTGGTAACTGCATGCAGTCTCCCTCCACACTGCAAGTGCCGAGTTTGGTAACTGCATGCAGTCTCCCTCCACACTGCAAGTGCCGAGTTTGGTAACTGCATGCAGTCTCCCTCCACACTGCAAGTGCCGAGTTTGGTAACTGCATGCAGTCTCCCTCCACACTGCAAGTGCCGAGTTTGCTGACTGCATGCAGTCTCCCTCCACACTGCAAGTGCGGAGTTTGCTGACTGCATGCAGTCTCCCTCCACACTGCAAGTGCGGAGTTTGCTGACTGCATGCAGTCTCCCTCCACACTGCAAGTGCGGAGTTTGCTAACTGCATGCAGTCTCCCTCCACACTGCAAGTGCCGAGTTTGCTAACTGCATGCAGTCTCCCTCCACACTGCAAGTGCCGAGTTTGGTAACTGCATGCAGTCTCCCTCCACACTGCAAGTGCCGAGTTTGCTGACTGCATGCAGTCTCCCTCCACACTGCAAGTGCGGAGTTTGCTGACTGCATGCAGTCTCCCTCCACACTGCAAGTGCCGAGTTTGCTAACTGCATGCAGTCTCCCTCCACACTGCAAGTGCGGAGTCCTCTGCCTAGAGATAGAGGCTCTGTGAGCTACTCCACAGTTGCAGTGTGGAGAACTACTACGCACCAGGAAGCGAGGAGTTCTCCACACTTGGCACGACAGTGTTGCGACTTGCCGCTAACGCTTTGCCTTGGTGTTGCAGTGAGGCGGACAGGGACTCGGTGCACGTGCAGGTGGTGGCCGAAGTGATGAACGAGCAGGGCGCCCAGGACGGCGAGGGCGGCCTCTACAGCCAGTACAGCCCGGACGCCGCCGCGAAGGGCGAGGCCGGCGAGGCCGTGGCGACCGGCATGGCCGTGGTGGCCCGTGCGGTCGGCGGGGACGGCGGGGCCGGCGTGGCCGGTGCGGCCGGCGGGGCTGGCGGGGCCAGAGCGGCCGGCGTGGCCTCCCGGTCGCCGCCGTTGTCGCCGGTGGTGCTGGAAATCGAGAGGGGCTCCTGGGGCGTGGAGGTGCCGGCGCGTGAGGTCAGCCCCCCTAGTTCGCCCTGGAGGCGGCCCGTCGTGGAGCTCGGGCCGTCGCCCGTCAACAGCTTCCCCGACCCCAACCAGGAGTCCAACATGGGGTGGTACGCCGCCGCGCTCTACTGGAACTGCCTGCAGCTGATCGACGCGTACGCCGACGACGTCCTGGAGTCCGATTGCGTAAGTGTGCCTCCCTCTGCGGTCCAGGGCGTGAGGGCGTGGAGGGCGCCTGAAGCCTGGGCCGGCCCGCCACGCGCCAGCGCGCTGCGGGCCGGCCCGCCGCCACGGCGCTACTCCGGCGATACCCCGCGCGGCAGCGTAGCTCGCGCACCGCGCGACGCTGCCGCTGTACCCCGCGGATGAGGCGATACCCCCTGCCTGCGCGGTGCGCGCTTCGCACCGTGGACCTTAAGAGGATATGGTACACCTCCCCAGAAGCGGCATTTCCAGGGACGCGCAGGGACCTCTTTCTAACGCCGTCCTGGCGACACCGTTCGAGGTATCGATATGAAACTTGACACACGGGCTCAGAAGGGATCAATCTCAATGACGGTGCGTCCAAAAAAATTTTTGAACGCCTAAGTTAGGCCCCAGGGCAGTCCAGTTCTGGTCCAACTTTCGTTCACAACAAGTCCTAAGAAAATTGGAATATCCAAAAAAGGGCCACGGCACGTTGTAGCTGCAACTTTGCTCTATCCAGAGAACTTGTCCCCATCTGCGTGCGGTCAAAAATAGAGATCAAAACCTGGTAGACGGCGGACCTCTGCACGGCGGGTTTGGAGCTAGTCGGAGAGAGGAGGTGCAATATTTGTGCCGACGAGCTGTACCGTCTCCAAGCCCCGCACATGTTGTCGCCGACTTTGTTTCACTGAATGGGGACTGTCGGGCTGCCCACCCTCACCCGAGAGGTTCGGCACCGTGACAGGTCGATTTATGGCTCTAGGCTGTACGGCCAAACTTTTAAAAGGGGACATTTTCTAGTTTTGAAACTTGTACGAAGATGTTTGGCGTGCTATTCTGGTGACAGGCAACTAAAATTTCAGTTTCTACGACCATTTGACCCGGACCTGTTGAAACAATGACAAAGGTCAAAATTATCGTAGAAAATTAAAATTTGATTCGCCTGGCACAAGGAACACGCGCTGAGTGCAATGGTTCATGTCCTGATAGTCTAGAGTCATCCGTTCAAAAATTTAACTCTCGGAGTACAAGGCCATAAATCGAGCCGTCACGCTGCCGACCCTCGGCTCCGGCGCGTGAATGAGGAGGGGGCCAGCGGGGGGCCCGGCGCAGAGACAAAGCAGCGGGCTGCAGGCGGGTCGCCCGGAGGGGTGGGCGGGGGGAGGCGGGGTTAGTAGAGCTCGTCTGCGACAGTGCCTTTTCAAAACTTCGCAAGATGTTCAAATCCGCCGTGCAGAGGTCCGCCGTCTACCAGGTTTTGATCTCTATTTTTGACCGCACGCAGATGGGGACAAGTTCTCTGGATAGAGCAAAGTTGCAGCTACAACGTGCCGTGGCCCTTTTTTGGATATTCCAATTTTCTTAGGACTTGTTGTGAACGAAAGTTGGACCAGAACTGGACTGCCCTGGGGCCTAACTTAGGCGTTCAAAAATTTTTTTGGACGCACCGTCATTGAGATTGATCCCTTCTGAGCCCGTGTGTCAAGTTTCATATCGATACCTCGAACGGTGTGGCCAGGACGGCGTTAGAAAGAGGTCCCTGCGCGTCCCTGGAAATGCCGCTTCTGGGGAGGTGTACCATATCCTCTTAAGAGCCACGCGGGCACGTACCGCACGTACGCGTGCAGCGGGGTGGCGAAAGCTACTGTCGTGGGCATGGTCCTTCTAAAGTGAGGCGGCTCAAAATTCCACGCCTCCGCATCTCGAGTATCGAGTTCCCCGCGCTTGGTTTCTCAGTGAGATTACAGTGCGCCAGCCCTTTAGGTCACGTGGCTGTTGAGGGATATGTCAGTGGCGTTACTGCAGGGAGACACGTTGTCCTGTCTGCGCAGATCGAGGAGCTGTCGCTGGCGGACCTGCTGATGCTGCTGCGCCGCCCCACACTGCACGTGCGTCGGGAGTCGCGCGTGTACGGCGCCCTGGAGCGCTGGGCCAACCGGGACTGCCGGCGCCGCGGCCTGCACGCCTCGCCGGAGAACCGGCGCGCCGCGCTGGGCGAGGCCCTGTTCCTGGTGCGCTACCTGCGCATGTCGGTGCGCGAGCTGCTGGAGACGGTGCAGCACGGCGTGCTCAACAACTTCGAGACGGCCTGGCTGCTGGGCAAGGCGGTGGGCGACCAGGCCAAGGTGCTGCCCAACTCGATCGAGGACTTCCACCCGCCGGAGACCTTCCGCCCGCACGCGCGCCTGCTGGCCGTGCTGCGGCCCATCCCACGGCCCTGGTGCGTACCGCCGCGCACCGCGCAGTGCTCTGTCTCTCTCGCACTCGAGGCCCGTCTCGTTGAGGTGCGAGAGAGACAGAGCGGCGAGAACGATTCTCGGAATCAGTGTGCTGGTCGCTGGACCGCTTTTGGCTCGACACGTTTCTGCACACTTGGACGTGTGGCGTTTGCAGCCGGCACACTTCAAGTGTGGAGAAGCTTGTACCAGAGAGTCCCCATCTCTTGGGATGGCGCACACTTGGAGAACTCCACACTTGAAGAGTGGAGACTGCAGACTGCATTTCCCAGTGCGGAGACTGCCACACCTCCGCCTTCGAAACGTGGAGTCCTCTCACTCAGTTACACAGTGTCCCTCCGCGTCTCGCTGACGTGCCCCCACCCCTTGAAGAGTGGAGACTGCAGACTGCATTTCCCAGTGCGGAGACTGCCACACCTCCGCGTTCGAAACGTGGAGTCCTCCTCACTCAGTTACACAGTGTCCCTCCGCGTCTCGCTGACGTGCCCCCACCCCTTTGTTGCAGCTTCATCCAGCTGAGCCCCCGCTGCGTGTACGAGATCCCGGGCTTCCACGACGAGGGCACCATGACGGACTGGAGCTGGCCGATGCAGACGACCGAGGCCGAGCTGAAGGGGCAGATCAAGGTCCTCAAGAAGATCCTCAAGGCCCACAGGAAGGCGATAAAGCGGCAGCGGAGGCAGCGCCAGCAGCCCGAGGATGACAGCGGACGGCGGCGGGAGTACAGCTCTGGCTGCTTTGTGCAGGGCTTCTTCTCCGTGCTGGCCTGCATATTCGACTGACAACGACAGGACCCTGGCCGTCGCGACCTCATCGCCCTCCGTGGCCCCCGACTCGACGAAAGCGCCCACCGCATCCAAGTCGACCTGAGCCCCCGCCACCTCCAACTCGAACGCGTCGACAGCCCACGCCGCGGCCGGCAACGCGACGGGAGCCCCCCTCGCCGCCAAAGCCACCGTGGCACGCGCGCAGCGCGCATCATGTTGCTTGTTTTGGTTGTTTACTTTTTCGTTTACTGGATCTTCCTCATGATCCTCTTTCAACGAACGTTCCTCCCCAAGCTTTTCTCCGGCTCCCGGCTTCTAGGCGTTCTCCGCATGTGAGGGCGAGGACGCGGAGGGCGCTTCGCTGTGCCTCGCTGTGCTTCGCTCGGGCCGACAGCAGACTGATTCCGAGAGTCGTTTCCTCCGCCGTGTCTCTCCCGCACCTGTACGGGACGTTCATGGAGGCGTGAGAAAGACTACCTCCACGCCCCGCCCCGTGAGTGCGAGGGAGGCAGGGCGACGGAAACGACTCTTTGGGTCAGTTTGCTGGCCGACGGGAAGCGGAGCGGAGACTTGGGGGAATTCCCTCCCGGGCCGCCGCGCCCCAAGGTCCACTGGCCGAGCTTCAAGTCGCTGCGGAGTGTTTTTAGTGGGGCACTCTTGCAGCGCAGCGTTATACTTAACCCACTGCCTTTCTGTGATTCTATTGTTTTCTTCATTGTGTCCATCTTTTTGTTTTTGACTGATAATTTTAATTTTATGAAAACGTATTTTCCGTTACTTTAAGTTTAGTTTGTAGTAGGCTCTTACTTTTACTTTCAATGAAATTTATGGACCACTTGTCTAAGCGCACAAGCGCGTGATTTAATTGTTGAGGGAATTTGTTGGTCTTTGTTCTGTCTGAGGATAGAATTGTCGAATTGGTCTGATTAGTGACGGTCTGTCTTTGCGCGAAAGTGGACTGTAACATTTATGTTGTGAAGGTATTAAGTTGCAATTGACTCTCTCTCAAATACATTCTTATAACTTGTAATTAGTAGTTTTGTTTTTATCATTATTTTTGTTATAATCTTTTTATTGTATTTTCATTCAAGATCACTGTATCTTAAATTTGGGAGGAAGAAAAAAGATTATGTAGCGTAGAGTAATGTAATGCCTGATTTTGGTTGTCTTCACCGAAATACTTTTAGATTCAATCCAAACTCTTCCTCTTTCAAAGGAAAGACATATGAACTTATAAATAACTATTATCTTGATCTATTAAGATCAAAAGCCAAAACGTTAACGGTTCTCTACATATGTTCTCAAGATCTTGGTCTACCTAGAATCAACTTGAGTTCAAATAGTGTACAGTGTGTGTATTCTTGAAATCTTGATGTTTTTGTTAAAAAATGAAATAGTAGTGTTTGTGCTCTTCTTGTCCTATCTAAACCATCATTTGTTTTAATGGTCTACTGCATGTGTGTTCTTAAAATATTTTTCTATGGAAACCTAGCTTTTGTTCAAATGAAACCACGTGAGTATATTTAACATCTTGTTCTATCCAGAGTCAACCTTCATTCAAATTATGTGTAGTTGTGTGCATTTTTAAAAATCTTCTTATGAGGAGGCAACTTTTGTTTCAATGGGTTGGTCTATCGAGAAACAATCTTTCGTGCAACTGATGTACAGCGTGTGTATTCTTAAAATCTTGGTTTACAAACACAATTTTCTTCAAACTGTATTCATTATATGTGTATTCTTAAAATCTTGATTTATCATGAATCAAGTTTTGGTCTAATAGTATTCGACATTGAGTGTTATTATGTAGTGTTTTCAACCAAGTGGTTTCTAATTTTTGAATTGTTTTATCGTTAAATGCAATTCACATTGCATATTGGACTCAAATGGTGCTTGTTGGTAGATTGGATATAGTATATCATGTATGCATTTGTGGCAAAGCAACTGCTGTAGGGTGTCAAGCTTTACGCATGATGTTTTATTAGGATGTTTGAATTAAATTTTCTCTTGTAGCCTCTCTTGAGATCCTTGAAATTATGTTGTTTGAAGCCCTGCTTAAAAGAATTTGTTTCAATAGCATGTGAATGTTGCCAAAGAAGGAAAATTTAGTGATTAATGTTGTCTGAGAATTAAGTCATGTACTATCTGATCTCAGGCTGAAATTGCCTTTCTTGTCCAGAACAATTAGATCTGAAGATCTCACGGTTAAAGCAGTAGATGTGTATTTTGTGAATGTGTTGTTTAATGTCTTTACAGAGATTTGGTGCTGGCACCAGCAGATTGTTTATTTTCCGATCAGAAAAATTGTTAACAATTGGATATTGCACTGTTAGTTTTGGAAATCTCTTAAAGTTGTTATTTTTTAAATTATTCACAAGCTATGCCTTCTGAAATGTTCTCCAAGTATAGACCATATTAATTTTATGATTAAGTTCAGTTTGATTTATTGCACTGTTACAGCCCATTTAATCTAGGATCAATCAAGAGAAACTTGTTTTGTATAAATTAATGTGTATTTTACATTGTTTTTGTGTTTGTAGTATTCAGTATGTTACAACAATATCGCAGATAATAGAATTTATTATAATATAACCAAAATATTTTTTGAAAGTGAAACAGAATTCTAGAGATTGTTTCAAGTGAAATGACTTGCTGTGAAGCACACATTGCCTTGTAGGCAAGATTAGTCGAGATTTGTTTTCTCGTGTGCAGATGAGATAAAGAGTCAGATAATAGCGTTGAATCTGTGTCAGTATTTTAAAATTGATCATACCAACTACAAAAGGACTTCTTTGTTAGTACATGCTGGTACATGCTATAAAATCCCAATAGTTAAAAGTCAAAAGCCATGTTGTGCAGCATTATAGTTGCCTTGTAGGCATCAGATAAGCTTTTGAATGATTCAGATTTATCATTGTTGGATCAGTGTCAGTGTTTAGAAAACCTCAAAAGAAATAATTTATGAAAAATAACAAAAATATCTTTTTTTAAAAGTATTGCAGCCTTTTGGATAGTTATAAGTCAGATAGTGTCATAGAAATGGAACAGTGTTCTAGGTTGTTATAATTTTGAATCATTGTTAAGTCAGTGTTAGTATGTTTAAATATGACAAATGAAAAAACCTTAGTTTCAAATAACCAAAATATTAGCAAAAATATTTTTTTTAAGTGATAAAATCATTTAGGATTATCAATTGTGAAATGAGGTGTTGTGGAGTTCCTACACCATGCATGGTGTGTAAAGATGAGACTACATTTAGATCGATTTATATGATTGTGTATCATTGGTGAGTGAGGAAGTGTCAGTATGAAATGTATCACAGACAAAAAAACTTGCTAAAAAACAAAAAAAAAATTTTTTTGTCAGCATGATAATTTATAAAATCCTTGGGATTGTTTTAAGTGAAATGTCATGTTCTGAAGCACATGTTGTCTGCTGTGCAGATGAGAGAAGGTTTATATAATTGTAAATCATGGGTGAGTCAGTGTCAGTTGAGGATAGAATCATAAATTTAAAAAACCACTTCCTGAAAGTGCATAAACTATCTAGTCAAGTATTACGTGGTATTTTGATCTTGATCCAGTCACATTCGTCCCCAACGCTTCTCCTGTCTATCGTAGCCTTTGTAGTTGAGGGAAAAGAAACTTGTGTAAAACCGCAAGGAGTTTGTAGGCAGACTATTGTTGTCTTGTTAAATGGAGTTGGAAGGCACACTACTCTTGTCTTAGCGAATGGAGACTGAAGACACACTATTTTTGTCTTGCAGAACGGATTTTATTCATCAATAAAAAACATTGAAAAATAAACAAAAATCTGACTTTTTTCTGACCTGTTCACGTCGTCACCGAGTGTGGCAGGAGTGTCGATGGTTGAAGGGGCGGGATGAGCGCGACTGTCCGTCCCTTCGCGAGGAAGTGTCCGGGGGAACGCCCAGAGCAGCCCAGGGCCACTTTGTGAGGCAAGGGGTATGCCCGCGGGGGATTGTGCGCGCGGGGTAGCGCCAGTGCAGCCAGCCGCAGGTCCTCGGGGCGAGGGGTAGCGCCACCCTGGGGCGCGGCGTGTGGGCACGCAGACACGCGGGATGAACAGGCGCGCGGCGAGGAAGGCTCTGCCTTCGGAAACTCAATCTGTCCAGTCAGCAGCAGAACGCTCTCCCGAACCTAGCCACTCACCGACCACACCGGGTCCTCGGCTTCAAACGCCTCCAGACACTCCGACAGCCTTCGCGCTTCGCGCCCCAATCCGCCTCTCCATCAAGAAGCTCCGCACAGTCTAACATATTTTTGGGGCTCAACGCACGTATACCCGGCTAGAAGTTATTGTTTTAGTTGCATTTTATAGCGCCATCGAACTTGGGACCCTCCTCTGTCCCGGCTGAGTTACGGGCCGCAGAAACTTCCCACTCTTGTACTGAACAAGCAAGCGAAGCCTGCGGAGCCCGAGAAGCCAGCGCCTCCCCGCCGAGCTTGCTTGCTCCTGGCCGTTCCAGCTCCGCAAACTGCTCTCGCCATCCGGCCTCTCTCTCTCTCTCTCTCTCTCTCTCTCTCTCTCTCTCTCTCTCTCTCTCTCTCTCTCTCTCTCTCTCTCTCTCTCTCTCTCTCTCTCTCTCTCTCTCTCTCTCTCTCTCTCTCTCTCTCTCTCTCTCTCTCTCTCTCTTGTTTTACTAGTTTATTTCTTGTTTTACTAGTTTATTTCTTGTTTTACTAGTTTAATGTTATAGTTACTTAAGAGGGCGGGTCTACATGCCCAGTGGTGCTTCTTAGCACTTTCATGTAAACCCTTAAAAACAATAAATCAAATCAAATCAAATCTCACTCTCTCTCGCTCTCTCTCGCTCTCTCTCGCTCTCTCTCTCTCGCTCTCGCTCTTCCTCGCTCTCTCTCGCCCTCAGCAGCTGCCGCGGCTCCTCGATCTCTCTTCTCTCTCCGCGAGGGGCCCATTCGTCAATTAAGTGACGATGTTTTCTCCCCTCCCCCTCCCCACTGATTCCGAGAGTCGTTTTCGTCGCTCTGTCTCTCTCGCACCCATACGGAACGCCTGCGCCGTGCGAGAGAGACAGAGCGACGAAGACGACTCTCGGAATCAGTCTGCTGCTCGCGGCGTCTCGCTCAATCCGCCCCGTGGCGGGGAAGTGCCCCATTAAAGTGGCACCTGCCCCGCCCCGCCCCGCCCCGCCTTGTCCGACCCGCGATTAGCGCGGCAGCGACAGCAGCAGCCCGAGTCGGGGCGGGGCGGGGCGGGGGTTGGCCCGACGTAACGAACTGAACATAACCTAAGTTAACTTGATTAGCGTTCGCAACTTTGCATATTCTCGGAGGCACCGCCGCGGCGCGGGGCGGCGCGGGGCTTGCCGGCGGACGGGATATATTAGTTTTCCTGTTTTGCAGCTCGCGTCCTCTGTCTCTGCAGTGCCGTGGCCGCGCTGCCGCGCTCTCCAGACCCGCCCCCTTCGCCAGTCGCCGCCTTCGTCGCCGCGCGCCTTGCTGCCGCAGACTCGTCCCGAGAGTCGTTTTCCGTCGCGCTGTCTCTCTCGCACCCATACGGCACGCCCCATGGGTGCGAGAGAGACAGAGCGACGAGGAAGACTCTCGGAATGAGTCCGCTGGCCGCGCGCCTTGCCGCCGCCGCCACGCCGCGCGCTCGCGTCTAAGGACCGGAAGTAAGGGAAGTCCCCGCTTCTGCGGCGGGGACGCGGGAACGCGGGAACGGACGACTCTTTTGCAGAGAAAATAAACGACGCACCGACGGTCGACCCGAAAGACCCGAAAACGGACTGAAAAGGATTCCGTTTTATCCCCGCCGCCGCCACCCAGCAGCGCGGCATCGCGGCGGTCCGACCCGCGCACAGTGGGGCAGCAGACCGGTGGAGGTGGCCCAAATTCTCGACGCGTTTTAAGCTCCAGAGTCGCTTAACGGAACTAGAACCGAACGTGTGACCCCACCAATGGATTGCTCGTTTGCTCGATTGCTCATTGGTGGGGTCACAAGCGCGGTTCGAGCCCCAGTTAGCGACTCTAGAGCCCAAAACGCGTCTGGAGTTTTGGCGTTTTGGCCGCCTCCACCGGTCTGCGCCAAAAAGACTCGGCCGCGCCTCTTGCTGCCAATTTTCCCCTCGCCGATGTTTTGCTGCCGCGGGCGATTAACGCGCTTGCTGGCAGTGGAGGATGCACACGCGGGCTCTGTGTGCGAGAGAGAGAGAGAGAGAGAGAGAGAGTGTGGGATGTGGGAGTGAGAGCGAGAGAGAGAGAGAGAGAGAGAGAGAGAGAGAGAGAGAGAGAGAGAGAGAGAGAGAGAGAGAGAGAGAGAGAGAGAGAGAGAGAGAGAGAGAGAGAGGAGAGAGAGAGAGGTGGACGTGGGAATGGAGGGGCGCCTTTCAATCAGGCAGGGCAATTTCTGCTTCGGGCCGTGGCGGGCCGTGGCGCCCGGTGGCGCCGCTACCGTTTGCGCCATTCCTCTATTTTTCCATCCGTGAGAATGTGGTTCCTCTCTCCCTTTGTCGAGGCAAGGGTTCATTTCCACCTCCCGCTCGGCCGCCGCCACGCCGCTGTGCCTCGGCCTGGCCGCTTTGTCGCTTTCGGAAGCGGGTCGGTCATGAGGGCCATGAATGTGGAATTATGGAAATGGCCGCTTCGGCCATGAGGCATGGTCTCCCTCGCACCCCGGCCGCCAAAAAATGATCAAATCGGTGCGCCATGAATTTTGAGTCTCCGCACTCGGAAGTGCAGGTGCAGTCGCCACCCCTCAAGCGGAGTCCTCTAAACCTTAGAGGGTAAGGGGTTCCCGAAGTACGTCATGTTGGAGGTGTGGAGACCACAAATTCCACACGAGCAAGTGGCGCAAGCCGGTGCAAGCACTTTTTGCCCACTTCCAGGGGTGATGTGGTATTGCTTTTCGCCTACTTGCAAGGGCAACGTGTTGCCTTTTGCCTGCACTGTAATTGTCTATCGGCGGAAGACTGCACCAACATATCACAGTGAAGATTTTGTTCATAATACAAACGAAATTTGTCAAAATATCTACAAGGTACAGCGAATTCTCAATGGTATGATGTAATCTCAGCTGCACCACCATAATAATAGACAAGTTCACCATAATATAGACAATCTTCAGTCTTTAGAGTGCGTCTTCCTGGGTCTTCCAGGCGTCCATTCAGAGGCCGAAGGGAGGGCAAAAGGCCCGTTGCTCCCGTTGAAATCCGCCCCGGGGAGGCCGGAACCTGGAAGCTGCTTTCCAAGGTCGCCCCAAAACGCCCCAAAGACCCCCGCAACTTGATTGACTGATTGACTGACGCGCTCGCTGGCGTCTTGAGAGAAGCTGGCGCCCCGCGGTGGGCCAGAAGACCGGCCGAGGCGGGCAAACTTCTCGACGCGTTTCGAGCTCCAGAGTCGGTAAATAGGACTCGAACCGAATGAGTGACCCCACCGATGGATTCCTCGCTCGGAGACCAAGCCATTGGTGGGGGCACACGTTCGGCTCGAGTCCTGTTTAGCGACTCTGGGGCTCAAGACACATCTTGAACTTTGGCCGTCTCCGCCGGTCTTCTGGCCCACTGTGCGTCTAGCACTGACTTGCCGTCTCGGACTGTCTTCGACGCGCCCCTCGCCCCGGCGGCCCGCCAGCCCGGCCAGCCAGCTCCGCTCAATTTGGGGCTTTGTTCTAAGTTGGCGGCGCGGCGTGCGGCGGGCGGTGTGGGCTGCGTGGTGGGCAGCGGTGCGGCCAGGGCGGTGTGGCCAGGGCAGTGTGCTGGCGGGTGCATGGCGCTGCCGGTCCGGTCCGGTCCGGTCGAGCTCATTTGGGCTCTTTCAGCCTTTCAGTCTTTCGCTCTTTCAGTGGAGGCGGCGAGTCGGCCAACGCCAGCAGCGCCTCTCATCGGCCACCTTCTGTTTCTTTTTCATCCGCTCCCCCTATCCCCCGTTCGTCCCCCTCCCCCTCCCCCTCCCCCTCCCCCTCCCCCACGCGTTCGGACTGGCGCCCTATATTTCAGCCCGTCTGATTCCGGCCGGCGCGCGCTCCAGCCGGCAAGGCTCCAGTCCAGATCCGTCCATGAGTGAAACAAAGTAACCACGCGCACGGGCGGGGCGGGGTGAGGCGGGTGGGGCGGGTGAGGCGGGGTGGCGCGGGGCGGGGCGGGGTGGGGTGGGGCATCTCAAAATCCTGGCCACGTATAAAGCCCCTGCGGTGAAATTGGCTGGTATTCGGAGGCTGCCCAGAGCCGGCCACTATAGCGGCCAGCCCCGCCCTCGGGGCGCCGTGGCTTGGCGCGGCGTGGCGGGGCGCGGCGTGGCGGGGCGCGGCGTGGCGGGCGCGGCGTGGCGGGGCGCGGCGTGGCGGGGCGCGGCGTGGCGGGGCGCGGCGTGGCGTGGCGGGGCGGGGCGTGCCGTGCCGAGACGGCTGAGGTCAGAGAGAGCCAACGAGAGGAGCCGAAATAGATAGAGACAGGGAAATGATATATCACCATCCAAGACAAGAAGCCCCGTTTTATCATACGAGTATATAGTATTTGCCGATGGGAGGGGGCAAGGGGGGGGGGGGATCATCCCTGAATATAATCCACTTATATCTCTGGATGGCTTCTTCCGGACAGCGGCCGGGCTGACGTATTGGTCCGAAGGGGTGGCTGGCTAATGCTCACGCCAGGCCGCCACGCCGCCACGCCGCCGCGGAGCCGCGCCTGAGGCGTCGCGGAACGGGAGAAGGGGGGGGAGGGGGAGGGGGAAGGGGGAGGCCCTTCAGATAAGGGCTGCCGATTTGTTTGGCGCGGCGAGAGGGCGGCGATGTGGATGTGTGTAATGCGGAGCCTGATCCTCCTCCTTGTCCTCGTCCTTCACCACCGCCAGGCAGCCACACTGTCGAACCAAGTGTGAAAAACTCCACACACTGTGAGAAAAAAAGTACGGAAAAAGTACGGAACATGTCTGGTCAATAATTTGCCTGGACCGTCCGTGCTTGCCAACTACGGAACTTCCGAACTTTTTTCCGTTCCCGTTTACATGGGTTCAAATGGAGCAAGTACCGGCGTTCCTTACTTTTCTCCGTACTTCCGTACTATATTTTTCCGTACCATTTCCGTACAAAAGTACGGAATTTTTTACAGTGCACTTTCTGGTGCGGAGTCTCCACACTCGGACGTGTGGAGTTTGCAGTCTCCGTAGGGTCAGGGCGGGGAAGAACTGGACAGGGGAAGAACTGAACACCCTCTACAAATGCCGTATGCACCTGCTTAACGAATACAATGAACTGCTGATGCCACGGAACAACTTTTGATGGTTGTATGGATGCCTGTGGATGGTATTTGAAGGAAAACATATGGGGTGTTCAGTTTTCCCCTCGGTTTTCCCCCTGTCCAGTTCTTCCCCGCCCTGACCCTACTTCAGGCGCGGAGTAGCTCACAGAGCCCCTGTCTGTTGGCGCTTTGGATACGAGTGACGCCGTCCTGGTCTCGGCGTTCCTGTCCCCACTCTTAAAAGCCTACGAAGCATTTGCTCACTACGAAGAAAATGAAGGCGTTGTAGAATTGCTTCGTATTTGAATAAATGCTTCGTATTACGAAGGATTTTGCTTCATAATACGAAGCATTTCTGTGTAGATTTTACAATGCTTTCATTTTCTTCGTAGTACGAAGCGATTCTTCGCAGAGTTTTTACTGTGCCCCGGCCCGCTCTTTTTGTGCGGACGGTCTGTCAGGGCATGCGCGGAGCTAGCATGGCAGTCGCGGCCCCGAAATAGCATCCAATCATCTGTGATCCAGGACTCGCCGAGTCCGACTCGGACGCTGCATGGGGCGAGCACTTCGGCGAGCGCCTGGCGGGTAGGCAGCCACACTGCCACGCCGCGCGGCTGTCTTGCGGGACGGCCTATCCCGGCCGTTGCAGGCGCTACACTCGTTTCCCGGGAAACGGCTGCAGACTGATTCCGAGAGTCGTTTTCGTCGCTCTGCACGGCAAAAACGGTACCTGGTTTTCCCAGGAAGCCTATGGTAAAGGCATAGGCGATTTCCAGGGAGTTCCTGGGAAAACCAGGAACCGTTTTCACCGTGTGTCTCTCTCGCACTCACAGGGCGTCTCGTATGGATGCGAGAGAGACAGAGCGACGTGAACGACTCTCGGAATCAGTCTGCTGGCTGGCGTCGCCATGCCAAATGTGGCCCACAAAACCCTACAAACGCTCTGTGTAACAAAAGAAAACGGCCGTTAGAAAAAGTAAACTCGATTTTCCTTGAAAACTCGTATAGACTTCCCCACAGTTCTCCCACTAGTAATTCTCCACACCTCACGTGTGCGGTAGCTTCCAGAGCCGTCTCTCGGCGTGGAGCAAAACGTAGAGAAGTCCACACTAGGAGTGTGGGAGTTTGCAAACCCTGCATTTCCCAAGTGTGGGAACAGCAAATTCCACACCTCCGCATTGCAAATGTGGAGTTCTCCGCACTTGAATCACAGTGTAAGTACTGAGAACTAAACCGGAGAATCCGCCGTTGCACTGCGAGGGTGCCCTGCAGTGCCTCGGCTGCCCTCGGCTGGCGTTCTGGGTACCGCACAAAGCCATAAGCCAGCATGCCTCGCGGTGCGGCGGTGCCTGGTCCAGCAGACTGATTCCGAGAGTCGTTCTCGTCGCTCTGTCTCTCCCGCACTTAAGCGAGGCGCCCCAAGAGTGCGAGAGAGACAGAACGACGAAAACGACTCTCGGAATCAGTCTATCGTAGTGCTTCAGCAGGTCGAAACAGTCGAACAACTGGCCAGCGGGTAGCGAGCGACCTCAAACCTCAAACTCGGTACCGACTATGGGCGCGGTGTTCAAGGAGGTTCAAAGTTTGAACTAGCACCATTTTACGAACTCCCCTAGTCGAAATAGCCGCTCATTTTCTGAGAGGCGTAAGTTTGTAAGCTTAAAACCTTACGAAGTATTTTGAGCATACATAATACAAACTAATTTACTTTGTTATACGAAGAAATAGTTCGTAAATTACGAAGTATTTTCTTTGTAAGCTCAAAATACTTTGTTATGACAAACTGCTTTTCTTTGTAAGGCCTTGAAAAGTTTGAAAGGTTTTCTCAGAGCGCTGCCGAGCAAGGTAGTAAAACCATCCCCCGGAAATGAACCGATATTCCTGGAAGTCCCAGGAGATGGATTTACCGCGAGAGCCGTGCAACAGGGTGGAGGAAATGAAAACAGCACCGCGTTTCTTTCGCGAATCCAATTTTAAACGCGATGGAGTGCGTGTGACCCCAGCCGGGACGCTCCGCTGTGCAAACATCGGCCCTACACTCGCAATCCGTATCGCCATCCCTTTTCCGTATTTGTCCAGAGCGCGGCACTGCCATGCCAGCCGCGAGAGGTAGCACTGTTATCCAAGTTGCCATACTTTCAACGAGTGCCGGCCACGGCAGCCCAGTGGGGACAGGATGGGGCTGAAGGCGGTGAAACTGCCTGGAAAGGTAGGCAAGCAAGTCGCACTTCACCCCTGCACGAAGGCAACTTTTGTGACATCGCCCCTAGGACACATTTCCACAACCATTTCAACTTGTTATTATAACACTGTCAATTATGTCGCCGCAGTGCGACGAAATTGTGCGCGTTCTCCCGTTGCTGACGATTGCCGCATTCACACAGACACACAGACACACCTCCCCCCCCTCCCTCACACAAAACACACACCTCTCCCCTCTCCCCCTCTCTCTCCCCTCTCTCTCTCTCCCCCAAACCCCCCAACATTCTTGGGGCCCCCTTTTTCCCCTATCTTTTGACCCGGGGTATTTTTGGCCCACCAAATCCCAACCCATAAAGGGAAGGGGAAACCCCGGAAAGCCCCCAAAAAAAGGGGAAAAATTTTTTCCCAAAAAAAGGGGGGGGGAAAAAAAAACCCCCCTTTTTTTTTTTTTGGGTTTTTTTCCCCCCCCCCCCCTTGAAAATTTCCCCCCCCGGGGGGGGGAAAAAAAAAAGGGCCCCTTTTTTTGGGGGGGTTTTTTTTTTTTTAAAAAACCCCCAAAGGGGGGGGAAAAATTTTTCCCCAAAACCCAAAAATGGGAAAAAGGGCCCCCCCCCCAAAAAATTTTTTTTTTGGGAAAAATTTAAACCTTTTTTTTTTTTTTTTTTTTTTCCCCCGGGGGGGGGGTTTTTTTTTCCCCCCCGGGGGGGCCAAAAAAAACCCCCCCCCCCCCCAAAAAAAAAACCCCCCCTTCCCCCTTCTCTCTCTCCCCTCTCTCTCTCCCCCACACACACACACACACACACCTTCTCCCCCCCCCGGGGTTTGGGGGGGGGGGGGTTTTTTTCCCCCCCAAAGGAAAAAAAGGGGGGGGGGGCCCCCCCCCCCCGGGGTTTTTTTTTTTTCCCCCCCCCCCTTGGGGGCGCCCCCTGAGTGCGACAGAGACAGCGCGACGAAAACGACTCTCGGAGTCAGTCTGCAGCAGCCCCGCAGCCCTGCAGCCCCAGCGCGTGATCCATCGGACCAATTAGGCCAGGCGCCCGTGCCGCGCCGTGCGAAATGGAGCAAAAAGGGACAACCCACCTCCCCCACCTCCCCCTGGGTCGCCCCTTGCACCGGCAGCAGCCCCGGCTGGGCGGGGGGGGGGGGGGGCTGTTGCTGTTCGACACGATCGCCATTGTCGAGGTCACGGTGTCACAGCCTCACGGCGACACGGCAAGGCGGGCCCGGCGCCCTGGACTGAAGGAGAGCTGTCGATGCGAGAGCCTTTCGTTTCCAAACGTCCCTCTCTCTCCCCCTCACTCATGGACCGTGCCGTAGGGGTGCGAGAGAGACAGTGTGCGGCCGGCGGAATCGCCAGGGAGACACACACTGGAAGTGCTGGAATGTCACGTCCCAAGCTTGACGCGCATTATCGTCTAGTACTGACTGAACGGGCATGCTGCAAAAACAACAACAAAAAACAAAAAAACAACAACTTGTACATGATACTGAAATTTGAGGCCATCCTGCCTCTATACAAACGCAGGCGCATTGGTTGGTGAATGCCATGTTCGTACACACTCTTTTTTTTCAGCAAGCGTGTCAAGCAGACAACAATAGCGTCAACCATCAGTTTGCAGAATACACTGTTAAACGCAGAGGTGAGGAGTTAGCAGTCTCAGATCAGTACAGAAGAGTTTGCCATGCCCGCACTTCAAGTGGGGACCATGCCCGGAGTTGGGGCTCTGTAAGCTACTCCAACCTTGAAGTGTGGAGACTGCGCAAACGACCAAAAGAATTACTCTGCAACTGGGAGTGTGGCGTCCTCCACACTTGGTCTGACAGTGTACTTTACTTTCCAAACAGAGTAAGACCGTGAGTAAAATCGGTGGTGCACTAGAAGTGGGACGAACCGTGCAAGCCAGTGCCAGCCCCGGGCAGCCCAAACCCTGCCCTGCCTTGCCCTGCCGCCACCCAAGACGCGGGCCGTCTGGGCGAGTCTTAGCGCCCCCCCCCCCTTTCCCCTCGCCCCTCCCCTCCGCTGCAGCGGGGAAGCGCGCTCTGGAGGATAATTGTGGAGGGAAGTCGCGGGGCGGACAGGGAACCCTTCTTATCTCCCTTTATTTATCTCTCTATTTCGCACGTTACCTTAGGCCGATCCCGCTGTGTGCACCACTCTCTGTGTGTGTGTGTCTGTGTGTGTGTATGAGTCTATTTCCCCCTTCTCTCTCCCTCTCTCTCTCTCTCTCTCTCTCTCTCTCTCTCTCCCCTCTCTCCCCTCTCTCCCTTCTCTCCTCCTCCCCTCCCCCTCCTCCTTCCCCCCGGTCCCCCACCCCACCCCCCTCTCCCTCCTCTCTCTCTTTCTGCGTGTCTGTGTCTATGTGAGTAAGTGTGTGTGTGTGTGTGTGTGTATGTATGTATGTGTGTGTGTGTGTATTTGCCCATCTGTGCGAGTAAATGTGTCTGTGTGCGTGCATGTGCGGTGGCTGTCCTACGGGCCGGGGTGTTTGCGCAAGGACTAGAGGAGAAAATCTGGCGCAGGATATATGCACACTCACGTACGCGCGGCCCGCTTTAGGCTGCGGGTCTGTGAGCGAGGAGGATCAGGGAAGAAGTAGTCCAAGGACTCATTTATAATCCCATTCATAATGGTCCCGGGCGTTAATTCCGGCATTCAGCGCGTCCTCGTCGCCGTCCTCGTCCTCGGCCGCCGTTTGCTGGGTCAACACATTACTCCCGCTTTTGTGAGGGCGGCGGCGCGGAGGCGCTGAGGCTCGGCGGCAGGACGTGGCAGGACCAGGACCTCGACCAGGACGGCCGGCGCGCGTCCCACAGTGGCTAGCCGCTAGTCTAGTCGGCAGTCCACAGTGTGTCGGGACCCTTCCTGAACCCCGAAGCCGTCACGACGCGTCACGGGGGATTCGGATCGAGCGCCCGTGAGGAGAGTCACGCGGTGGAACCAGTGCACTGTGAAAATTTGTTGTTACTTTATGACAAAAACGTGGATGATATTTTCATCACTTTCAAATGATGACAATCTCATCACAAATTGATGACATTTTCATCAAAGCTCCTCTACTCATTGCATGGGCATGACAACAATGTCATCAATTGATTTGATGACATCCTTGTAAGGAAAATTAGCCTTGAAATTTATTGTCATCAAGTGACGACTCACATTCTCACAGCGTGTGGAGAACTCCGAACTGGAAATGCGGAAGAGTGGAATTTGCAGTCTCCACACCTCAAGTGTGGGGTTGTCCACGTCCACTCTTGGCTTCACAGTGAGAGGATTCCCCCAAAGTGTGATGTTGCGGATACGTTGAAGAAGGAAAAGTGCCCTTGTAGCGCTCTGGATCTGCGAGGGCGTAAAAATTTCAAGAAATCGTGGACAGACAACTCAGTATTACGGCCTTAAAATGAGAAAATTTGGTACCTTTGACCCAGAAATGGTATACGACCACGTGTGTTACGCGTATTACACGGTTTTTGTGTATACAAGTTATTACGCGACTGGTCACTCCCTCGGGTATTTTACACTCAGGTCTTCATATTAAGTTAAATACCTGGTCGAGAGACGGCTTAAAGCCAAGATATCCTCCACAAGATTATCATACAGATCCTTAAAAAAATGCTCGTGCTTGATTACGAGAGTACCATTATTCTCTCGTTGTGCAGGCATGCACAATGCACACTTTTGGATTTGTAGCGTAAGCGCCAGTGCAGGCCCCAACTCTCCGGATTCAGCAGTCTTCACAAGAATTTGGTCCAGAGGGTCCAAAAGGCGGAGCCACGGGAAAGCCGTGAAGAGCCGAACCAGCCCATACCTATCTTCAAAACCGTCTAACTTCCGAACGGCTGGTCCCACAGAGCTGGGACCGAGGCTGGGACAGCAAGTTTCGGATTCAGCGCACTTTTCTTCATAAGTCTGCAAAGTTCGGCAAAGTTTCATGTCAATCGGCGAAAGAAAACCTCAACTGCCCACAATTTGGGTCTTTTTAGGTAAAATTTTCCAAGTTTCTTTAAAAATTGATTTCGTTTTTGTTCTAGCTCTGTTGTGCTAGTCGTTTTTCTCATTCAATTTAAGGCCAGAAAACAAAATCTCTTGCCTCTAGACCAAAAAGTCTCTGCGTAGAAAGAAATACCCAAATTCACTGCAAAACAGTGAAAAAACCTTAAATTGACCACCAAAACTTCAACAATGGACCCAGGGGTCTGAAATTGTGCCAAACTTCATCTTTTATGGAGTACAAAATGAAGAGAAAAAATCGCGACAATCCAAGGGGGTAGATGTAAGATCCTGCTTTTCTTAAAAAATCCTTGTTGGCCAAAAAATACGGATCCTCGTGGGTCTACGGCGATTTCTTGCCTAAGAAGTATCAAAGCGGTGCGGAAATCGTCTATGGTCGCATTCAGGCCCTGGCCGAACCGGCAACGCGTGCTTTATTTTTTTTTCAGTGAAGAATCGAGGAGCCTCATAGGACTGTCGAAAAAAAGTTCCACCATGGCAAGCTTAGCAAAGCGGTCTTGCCTTGGACCGGTCGGGGGGGGGGGGGGGGGGGGGGGGCAGAGGGAAGGAGGGAGGGGGCGGCTGTGAGGAGTGGGGATTGGCGCGGCGAGGCGGCGGCGCGGCGGAAGGCGAGGCCGACGAAACGACGAGACGAGACGACGATGATCATGCAGAGCTGAATGAATGAATGGATGGATGGATGGGAGGAAGGGGATTTTATGGAGAGGTAGAAGCGGTAGCAAGATCACGTAAAAAAATGGGCATGGAAAGTTTCTAGGAGGTCCTGACATTTGGTGGCAGACACGTCAGCCTTGGTCGAGAGCAGTGGTGTCTTCCTAAGAACATTAAAGGCCATACGGTATTGAGGGTTGCCTACCTTCCATTAACATTAAGGGCCAAACCAAACATGATCGTATGCCAGGCACCACGTAACTGTTGTGAAAAAGTAAGGGATGAAAATGCCCGGAAAGTTTCCGGAAACATTGGAAAAAAAAACAGTGTTTTTTCGGTTTTTTTCCCTGGCCTCGGAAAAATTGGAAAGATTCAGCCTGAAAAGTAGGCAAAAAGTCAGGCATTCCGCCTGAAAGTAGGCACAAAGCATCCCTTTATCCCTACGTGAACACGATTCTCAGTGCACTCATACTACTTATACCCTGTTTTGATTCCTTCTCGTGCGTTTTTTGAGCTTGCTGTTGTGAATCTCGGGTTTTCAGTATAAGTAAAGTTGTAACAAAGCACAAAAGTAGTAGGTTTCATGTTCATAGTGTTTAAAAACTAATTTTTCCTATTTTTCCATTTTTTTCCAAATTTTTCTTTTTTTTTTCAACTTTTCCGGTTTTTTTCCGACCCTTTGAAAGTTTCCGGAAAATCTGCATCTCTTAAAAAACAAAGAGGACTCATTTGTCCCGTTAATTTAAACTAGTTTGTGTTGCAGAATACATGATTAGATATAAGGCTGGACATCGAGACTCCTGATCGGCAGGATCTGGCGGGGGATCTTGGGGATTTTCGAGGTGTACGGCTCCACGGCGGTTCCTGGCCTGCGAGGAGGGACCCAGCTTCCACCTTGGGCACTCTGGACGGAGTCATCGGAGTGTCCGCTCAGTCTGCCGAGATGGCTGTGACGCTGCTGCTGCTCGCGGCGTGCGCCGCGGCGCTGCTGCTGGCCGTGCTGGTGCGCGCGGCGCTCTCCTACGCGGAGTTCAGGAAGCTGGAGCTGGCCATCCCTGGGCCGCCCTCATTGCCCGTCCTGGGCAACGCGCTCACGTTCGCCGCCGTGAAGCGCGAGACCGTCTTCCAGACGTGTCTCGACATTGTGAACGCCCGAAGGGAGCTATGCCGGTTTTCGCTGTTCAACCAACTCGTCGTTGTTGCGTCCGACCCCGACGACATCGCCCAGATCATGAAGCGCAAAGAGTTCAGCGACAAGGCCCAGTTCTTCTACGGCTTCATCCGCTCCATCGCCCCGAAAGGGCTGCTGCAGATGAACGGCCCCGACTGGAAGGTGCACCGCCACGCGCTGGAGCCCGCCATCGCCAAGGAGGCCATCGAGAGCCACTTCCACGTGTTCTCCGAGGTGGCCGACAACTTCAGCAAGAGCTTCCCCCGCCATGCCTTCGACGTGCACAAGGCGCTGGCCCCGCCGCTGGTGGGAATCTTCATGCGCGTCTCCATGCTGGGCGAGGAGCTGGGCCCGGCCGACGAGCAGCGCCTGCGCAGCGCGGCGCAAATGTTGGACGAGACGCTGGAGGCCGTCAACACGCGCAGCTTCCAGCCGCTGCTGTGGCCCGACTTCGTCTACAGCAGGACGCCCATGGGGCGACGCATCAACCGCGGGCTGAGCGACATACGCGAGTTCGTGGACGCCGCCATCGTGCAGCGACGCCTGCAGGCCGTCCGCGACGCCGAGGAAGCCGCCCTCGGCCGCGGCGTCGCCCGCAAGCAGATCATGCTGGACAAGATGCTGCAGAGCGACGCGTTCAGCAACCAGGACATCATGGACGAGTTCTTCACGTTCCTCAGCGCCTCCAACGACACGACCACCACCTCGCTCAGCCTCATCTTCAAGATGATGTCCATCTCGCCGGAGATCCAGG
Source organism: Thrips palmi (assembly GCF_012932325.1). NCBI lineage: Eukaryota > Metazoa > Arthropoda > Insecta > Thysanoptera > Thripidae > Thrips > Thrips palmi. The sequence continues at coordinate 18,019,822 of NW_023144632.1, forward strand.
ACCGCGTGCGCGCCGAGGTGGACCAAGTCCTGGGCGTCGGCGCCGACGCGCGTAGTGTCGAACTGCAGGACCTGCCGAGGTAAGGGCGCACTGTAAAAACATTTCGCGCAAAATATCAAAAAAAGTTTGGCTAAGTTCTAAGTTTCTTTTTCGAACTGTTTGGAATTTTACAAAAATGTCGTTTATAGACGACACATGTCGTATATTTTCGAAATGCTTTGGCCCATTATTATGATTTTCAGCTTCAACAAGCCTGCTGTAAAAAAAGAGCTTGAATTTTTTTCGTAACAATTGTTTCAGTTGTGACATTGTGACATTTTGTCACGTTCGTTTCAACGTGACGTCACGTTCTTGGAATGAGAGTGCACAAGTGCGTTTTCGGCCATTTTTAGTGTATTGCTCCCTTGACGGTGGTGACTTCCTCTGCCCGCCCAGGCTGCAGTACGTGGAGCAGGTCATCAAGGAGACCCAGCGCATCGTGCCCTCCACCCCTTTCCTGGCGAGGCAGGTGTACCAGCAGACGGAGCTCGCAGGCAAGACGATTCCCGCCAACTCGACGCTCATCGTCAACGTGCACGGCGCGCACCACGACCCCGTGCACTGGCCGGACCCGTGGAGGTACGACCCGGAGCGGTTCGCGCCGGGCAAGCAGCACCACCCCTGCGCCTTCATACCCTTCAGCGCGGGGCCCAGGCGCTGCCCGGCGGGCTTCTTCGCCATGATGGCCATGAAGACCATCTTCGCCTCCGTGATTCGCGACTACGTCATCGAGCCCGTCGACGACGGCGTCAGGGAAGCCAAAGACTTAAAGTTGACCTTCAACCTCACCGCCAGGATTATCGGCGGCACGTTCGTCAACTTCAGACCGCGGACAACTTTAGCCGGCTAGTTGAAACACACACTAAATGTTATGTACAATTTTGTACGAGTCAGCACAGTTTTTTGTGCACACGAACTTTTCGTACAATTGCACAAATTTGCACAAATTTCCCCTTTTTGTGCAAAATTTCGTACAAATTTGAACGAAAAGTTCGTGTGCACAAAAAACTGTGATGTCTCGTACAAAATTTGTACAAAAACATTTAGTGTGCATCAGGGATGATACCCAAAGCGAAACAAAACCAGGCCGTTACAACGGCAGTTTGCATTTGAGACTAAAACTCAAAAAGCTTAGCAGCTACAACCAAGGGTACAGCTTATCCTTGGTCATCGGAGTGTACCGGAATTTTGTTCTTATACGGACTGAGTCTAAATTCCGCTTCCCTCGGTTTTGATATTTTAGGCCCCAAAACGCATTCAACGCAGAAAAATGCGTTATTTTTGAAGGAATAAAACAGTTGAGCTTTTGACCGATCAAAAGGAGGAGTTGGCGTGGATCGTGAACGCCCGGTATTGGAATAATATTTATGCCTTTGTTCCTGCATCCGCACTGTAAAAGGCGATAAGCCAACAGTTAAGCTAAAACTTTGCAATTTTTTGTACTTTTTTCAAAATCCCCTTTAAGGGGCGTCACTCATGTAAATCTTGTCAGAATGTCTGAAACCTGTCTGAAAACCTGATCAAAATTAGCGCACCTCTTAGAGCTGAAAACATCTCCTGACATTTTGTAGAACTCAAATCAATATCAGAGTAAGTTTTCAGAATTTCAGCTTTCAGACGAGCGCAAATTTTGATCAGGATTTCAGACTTGTTTCTAACGTTCTGACAAAATTTACACGAGTGGTAGTGAAAAGTTTTCGTACTTTGCTTCAGGTTGTTGCTGTATTGATGTAGATGATTATTCTTGTCGTGTTCTTTGTCATAAGATAATGGTGTTACAGAAAATAATAGTGGGATAAAAACATTTTTGGTGTGTTTTTCTTGCATTGGAAACAAGACAATTTCAGGACAATCTAGTACGCAGTTTTCTTCATGTTGGGATTTGTGGAAAGGATTGCACATACGCAATATACTCTACTTTCTTACGTAGGTCAAGCGGATCTACGCACAAAATTGCGCATGCGCGTGAAACGCACCGTTTGATGTGCAGCAACTTACACTTTTCTGCTTGGTTACGCACAGATTCGTGCATTTTAAAACTCATGCTTCAGGTTTGTTCAAAACTTATGCACAGGAAAAGACATAGTATTTTAGTCTGCAGGCACCACTTCCGGGGTGTCCAGCCAGGCCGTGAGAGTAGGCAACACTTCGTGAGATTGAGATTTTAAAAGGTTTTTATTTATCAGATGTTACAAACATATATACTCTCTTACTACGCTAAGTTTATCTATTTTACCCGTGGGCCTAAAATAGCTAGGTTTAGTGAATTTTATTTATTTTTAAGTTGAGTTTTCTGTTTGGTTAACCTTCTCTGTTGTGCTAATCTATGCTATGGTATGCTGGATGTTGGATTTCAGACCCACCCAAACTAGAGCCCTGGAGTAGTGGGAGAAACGCGACCCGCGTCGCGGCACCTGATTGGTGCGGCCATTTTGACTATTATGCGCAGTGGTGTTCTGCGCCGCTCGCGTCGTCTGCTTCAGCGGCTGCGCGCTCCCCGTCGGTCAGCGCTGGTCAGCGACCGTAACTAGCTGTAACCTTTGTACTTCGAGGCAAACTATTTCACAGCAAATTTCATCTACCCTCCTTTTAAGCCACAGTGGGTTTTTTCACAAATATGAAGGTTACTGTAAAGTGGAAAGCTGTGAAATATCACTTTTCAAAATAATTGTGGCATCATGATTGTCTTTTTGGTTTCTAGTTGCTATCCATAAGATTAACTTAAGCCCAAAGTTAAAGCACCCAACTCCCATTAGTTTCTGAGTAATTGAAGTTTACGTAACAAATTTAGTCGTTGGCTCAAATTCTCCTAGCAGAGAACGAAAAGTTGTCGAGACCTCTAATTGTTTTTACAAGTTCTATAGATTGATTTGCCTGTCCTGTGGCAAAGACGGATTTCCAAATTTCCATAATTAAACATAACTTTTTCTCAAAAAATATAAAATAAAACCCAAATTTAACCAAAAGTAGTGAAAAAAGAAAAACATATCTTTGAAAACAGTTTGGGATTTGAGAAAATGGCTAGTTATTTGAAATATCTCTCTATAACATTTTTACATGGACCTCAAAGAACAATCCCAAAAACTTTGGCCAGAATAAAACAAAAATGAATGCGTGGCCAGTTGACGGAGTGGGAAAAAAAATTCTTCAACATTCATCGTAAGAGTTGAGTGACCAGCACAGGCACATAGATATAAATGTATCAGTTCATGTTCCATAAGTCGCTCACATAAGGGTTCAGGTAACAAAGACTCTTAGAACATAAAGTACCTCAATTCCACCTTAAGGGGGGACCCTGGTGAAACTTTCAAGTAGGCTTCAAAATAATCCCAGAAAGTTGAAACTTTGCTTAATTATTAGTAGGGCTGTTATCAAGATTCCGCCTCTAAAATTTGTCGATAAGTCATCAATGAATAGAGTCCATGCAAGACCACTCATGTAGGTGTCAACCAGGAACGCAGAAAGTCTTTCTACGACAAAATTTTTTTGTCGCCTGAGTAAAGCTGTGAAGTTGAGCGTAGAAGCCAATGACAACTGATCTTAATGTTATTTCCTTCCAAATGATAAAGAAACTACCCACTTAGCTTAAAGGTGTTCAACCTGTTGAATCTGAAACCTTCTATGCACATTTTTATCTATGAACTTTGAAAATACTATTTTTGGCAATTTTGGCGATTTTTTCACCAGGGTCCCCCCTTAACGTCTCAAAAGATTATTAACATTTCTATTCAGGATTAAAATTATGCATTATAAGTTTAACTTTTGCCTATCAATTTTGATGATAACCAAATGTCATATTTTACATCTTACTTCAGGTCATTATGTTCCGAGCTGGAAACAATGTGATGAACTCAGGGTTTCCCTACAACCACAAATTTTTTTTCTAAACTAATTTATAATTTTCTGTAAAAACAGACAACTTTTTAAATAAAAGTATTTGCTTGTAAACAAACGCTTCGTTGCAGACACAACCAGCGGCGGCCATTTTGACTATGTATGAGAAATTGTCCAGACAGCATCCGCCCGAAAGAGCCTAAAATATGAGAAATCCAGCGGAGCATTTCAGCAGTTCGCGTTTCTCCCCCTCTCTAGGGCTCTAACCCAAACCAGTGGTCGGTCGTCGGGCGTACTCTGCAAACTCAACAGTGTACTCAGCACACTCTCTTTAGCGTGTACTGACGAGTACACTTTCTTCAGCGTGTGCTCACGAGCACACTCCCACGAGCGTGTACTCAACTGCATATATTTCAAAGATCTGAGCACACTCTCGTTGGAGTGTACTCATCTAAGCACACTCTCGTTGGAGTGTACTCATCTGAGTACACTCTCGTCAGAGTGTACTTGTGAGTACACGCCGAACAGAGTGTGCTGAGCACACTGTTGAGTTTGCAGAGTAAAGACGAACACTTCGTGGCCAGCGGCCAGCCAAGCGCCGTGAGAGCAGGCAACACTTTGTGTCCAGCGGCCAGCCAAGCGCCGTGAGGGTAGGCAGACACTCAGAAGGATTATTTAAGAAAAGCAGGATCATCAACCCCCTTGGATTGTTGCGATTGTTGGATTGACCACCAAAACTTCAACAATAGACCCATGGGTCTGAAATTTTGCCAAGGGAGTACAAAATGAGGAGAAAAAATCGCGACAAATCAAGGGGGTCGATGTAAGGTCCTGCCTTTCTTAAATAATCCTTCTCCGTGCGTTTGTCAGCGCAAAACCCACTCAGTCCATACGAAGTCCGCCTAACCTAACCTGAGCCGGATATCATCAAACGCAGCCCCTGTTCTTCCGGGCGAATTAGGAGCCAAGTAAGACAGACTCGGTGCGAAAAGGGGCGGGGGGAAGTGAGTGTGTGTTTGAGAGGAGGGTGTGCTCGCGCCGGCCTCTCGTGAGTGTGTGTGTGTGTGTGTGTGTGTGTGTGTGTGTGTGTGTGTGTGTGTGTGTGTGTGTGTAGGAGGGGAGCAAATAGATCTCACTTAGGGGTCGTGGGCTGGGCCGAGTGGGGGCTAGGCCAGGGCTAGGCCAGGGGTCTGAGCTCTCGCTTGGCCTGTACCTCCACAAATCTCTGACGGGGATGCGTCTCTGCTGGGGACGGAGCCGCGCCCCCCGCCCTGCCCCGCCACACGCAGCCCTTGTTAGCCGACACACTCTTGCGGTGGCGGCCGGGGCGGCCCTCCTCGGCCACGTCCAGGACCCTCCAGGACCCTCCAGGACGTCCTGTTACGCGGCAGACACCGGCCGGTCCACTACAAGTGCGTCGTCGAGGCCGAAAAAATGCCGACTCAGGACTCGGGGTCAGGACTCAGGGTCCGCGGGGCTGCGGGCTGGCTTGCCCTGGATCGGCCGGCCGGCGTCCGCCGCGCCCCCCAGAGGTTTCGCCGCCGTGCCAGGGAGAGGAGCGTCGCCAGCGCGGCCGGCAGGATGGCGCGGAAACGGTGCTTCCTCGCGCTGTCTCTCTCGCGCCCATACGGGACGCCCCATGAGTGCGAGAGAGACGGAGCGACGAAAAGACCCTCAGCCTGCTGGCGGGGCGGGCGCACAATGGGGCGTCGGGGCGTCCTCGCCTCGCTTTGCTTCTCGCTTTGCTTCTGGGCCCCACTTCCGTCGCAGCGCCACTCCGTGCACGCCGTGGCCAGGGCCGCTACAGTGTAGCCGCTGATGACGACGAACGCTTCGATATCCCGTACATTTCCCGTTCTTTCAGCGGCGGTCGGTCGCGGTCGCGCCACGCCGTCCCAGGCGCGCCCTTTCACACGCCCCGCCTTACGCCGCCCCGCCCCGCCCCACTCCGCCTAGCCCCGCCCCGCCCCGCCCCGCCCCGCCCCGCCCCGCCCCGCCCCGCCCCGCCCCGCCCCGCCCGCCCCCTTATCCCGGTCGCCGCGTCTTTTTCCCGGCGCGCTTCGGAATTGTCGCGCGTCGCGGAAACGTTGACGCGAGCGGCACCGCGGTTGGATTCGATTTCGCGCGCCGCGCCGTTCCTGTCCGCCTCTCTCCCTCTGGCCGCCGTGTCCGCCGTGGCCGCCGTGGCCGGGGCGACCAGGAAGTGGTACAAATGGAGTGATTACGACTACAAATAGCGCGCCGCGTGCCGGCCGTGTTTTATACTTAGCCATTACAAAGGCCTCTCCGGCTGTGTTGCCGCGCGCGCCACCCCGGCCGGGCCGCCCCCGCCGCCCTGATCCCGAATAAACCACTCGTTTAGCCGGACAGTCCGAACGGGACGGGCTAACAGGCGCCCGGGCCGGCGGGCCAATGGCGGGCCGGCAGAGTCGTTTTCGTCGCTCTGTCTCTCTCGCACTCATGGGGCGTCCCGTATGCGTGCGAGAGAGACAGAGCGACCAAAACGACTTTTGGAATCAGTCTGCAGCGCGGCAATGTGGCCATGCCGGCCATCCCACCGCAGACAGCTACAAATACCGCCTCTTGTACCGCGCCCCGCCCCGCCCCGCCCCGCCCCGCCCCGCCCCGCCCCGCCCCGCCCCGCCTACCCCACCCCACCCCACCCCGCCCCGCCAGAGGGGACCGGCCCGGAGAATAACTTTGAAACACGCTTTTCGTGGACCAAACTGCGGCTCATCCGGCCTTCCCGCTGCAAGCGCCACCCCGGCCCGATTTTTTCCGAAGACCCGCGCCCGCGGCCCTGCCTGCACGCCACGCCACGCCACGCCACGCCACGCCACGCCACGCCACGCCACGCCACGCCACGCCACGCCACGCCACGCCACGCCACGCCGGCTCGCACGGGACGCCGCCGACAATCTTTAACTTTACGGGCTGTTTAGCCCCCAGCCACAAAAGTTTTGGGCTGGGCGCCGCCGCGCTGCTGCGCCAAGGCTGCGCCGCCGCGTGCCGTAGACCCGACTAGGCCCTCATCACAAGCAATATGTACAAAAAACGAGAAACATGACCGGCGGGACGGAGGGAAAAAATCTGTGATGAAAATGAAGCGGAACTGACAAAGAGATGAGACGATGGGGAGGGAGGAGAAGCGGGGCGGGGTGGGGCGGGGTGGGGCGAGGTGGGTCAAAGATCGCGAAGGAAAAACGCACCCCGCTCCGCCCCCCTGGCGTGCCGATGGAGGGCCACATTCCGAAGACGTTCTCGGGCGGCGTGCCGCGGCGTGCCCCTCCCCTGCGTGACGTGCAGGTACTGCACTGCCAAACCAGGTGTCCGGGTAGGGAGAAATTCTCCACACTCGGCCGTGTATGGAGTTTGCAGTGGGGACACTTGAAGCACTTCAAGTTAGCCGGGGAGCCCCTGGCATGGCGCTCACGTGGAGAAACTCCACACTTGAAGTGTGGGGACTGAACACTCTGCACATTTAAGTGCGGAGACTTCCACGCCTCCGCCTTCCAAGTGTTCCACTCTTGCAAAAGCACGACGTGCAAAACCCGAGGGGGCCACCACTCTCATTTCAGGTGTACACAAGATGACGGGATTACGGGAAATTTACTAGGCACTCTTAAAACCTTACGAAGTATTTTGAGCATACGTATAACAAACTAAAATACTTTGTTATACGAAGAAATCGTTCGTAAATTACAAAGTATTTTCTTTGTAAGCTTACGTATGCTCAAAATACTTTGTTATACAAACTACTTTTCTTTGTAAGGCCCAAAATAGTTTGTAAGGTTTTCTCAGTGGGGATTACGCGTGAAATTTTCGAAAATTGGTTCGAAAACGTTGAAAAAAAGCTCAAAAACATAGAAAAATGACTAAAAACGTTGAAAAATGACAGAATTTTGTCAAGGATTACGTGATTACGCCATGGATTACCAGAGATTACCAGCCAATTTACACAGGATTACGGAGGTGGTGGCCCCCTCGGCAAAACCACATGGTTTCACAGTGTGGCACCGCAGGGCTGGCCTCTGCGGCTGGCGTGGCAGCGCGCTCTGCACAAAGACGAAACACGGATAGCAATGCGGATTGTGAGTGTAGGGCCGATGTTTGCCCAGCGGTGAGTCCTGGCTGGGGTCGCACGCACTCCATCGCGTTTTGGACGGTTTCACAGTGCGGCGACGCCGAGGCGACGCTCCACGCCGTGACGGTCCTTCATCGCACATCGAGTTCGGCGTATTCTATATTTCCGCGGCTGACGCTCCGATGAAGCGAGGCATCGAAACGGTTTTTGCTCCGAGGAGAGGTGCTGTAAGCTTTATACCCTTTACATTCGAGTTTCGTATTTGAATATGAATATGGATGCAACTTTTATCTTTCATACCTTTGTAAAAAGGTATATGCAATTTCACATTGAATGGAAGAAAAGTAAGTACACGCGAAAAGTACTGAGTGTTTTGCTCTGCGCTCTGCGCACTCGGTTTCAAGCGGGAAGAACCCTCGTCGTAAGCAAAACGTATTTCATGCTTCTACCGAGAGCCAAGATCGGCTCGACCCGGAAGTTATTTCTGTTCCGAATCCCGTCTTGCGTCTTCTTTCTGGTTCCGATCGAAGCTACACTGTAAAAATCCTATGGAGGATCTCCTATGCTGGCGGTCTGACACACCGCCTGCGACTTACCTAGTGCGTGCTCGGCACGGCGGCGCCGGCCCCGGCCGTCGTCATCAGTAGATTGATTCGGCGAGTAGTTTTCGTCGCTCCGTCTCTCTCGCACTCATGAGGCGTCCCTTGTAGATGCGAGAGAGACAGAGTGACGAGAACGGCTCTCGGAGTTCGTCTGCAGCCCTCCGCTACGACGGTGGCGGCCCTCGTGGCGTTCGCAAATCTTGTGATGGCTCGGTGCTCGGTACTTCCGATGTCCTAGACGTCCCTGAAAGAGAGACAGAGATCGAGCGAGAGAGCGAGAGAGGGAGGGGGGGAGAGAAAGGTAGAGAGATTGATTTGATTTCACTTATTGTTCTAAGGACTCACAAACGAGCACTTATGAGTGCCACTGGCATGCAAGCCCGCCTTCCAAATCAAGAATTACAAATTAATGATTGGCTGAGCGATAGCGAAGCCTGTTACTCCAGTCGGGTTGAAAAGTTTTTCATGTCTGTCTGTCTGTCTGTCTGTCTGTCTGTCTGTCTGTCTGTGTGTCTGTGTGTCCGCACTACTCCTCCTGAACGGCTCGGCCGATCTCGGTGAGATTTTGCACACTTTTTAGGTATGTCCTTGGCTCGGCACACGCGAAATTTCACTACCCTAGCTCAAATGGTTCAGGTTTTATAGCCGAAAAACACCTAAAAAACGGCGAAAAATCGAGTTTTTTGCAGATAGATCACTCCGGTCTTGGAGAATGGGGGGTCTGGGGGGCTGAGCCCCCCAGCCTCGACAAGATAAAAAGTGACAAGGGTCAAGATCGTGTTATCTGTAGATAAAACAACTCTGTTTAGAATGTAGGGGGTCTGGGGGGCTTCAACAAGTTAAAAAACAACCGACAATGGACAAGCCATTGCCTGCCGCAGGCAGGCTAGCGCCGCAGGCCAAGGTAGGTACGCCAGGCGTGGATTGGAGGAACAGGCAGCGAGACATCGCGAAGCCTGTTACGACAAGACGCGGTCTGGCGTAAACCTACCTTGTAAAAATTGTCATAAACGAAAATAGAGATAAACACTTATAAGCTTGTCACAAAGGACACCTTAAACTAATAGAACAGAGAGAGAGGGAGAGAAGAAAGAGAGAGAGAGAGAGAGAGAGAGAGAGAGAGAGAGAGAGAGAGAGAGAGAGAGGAAGGGACCGGCCGCCGAGGCGCTCGAGTCGCGAGGCCCTCCAAAGTCCTTTATCGGGTCCTTGAGAGAGTGTGCTGCGGTCCGGCACCGGCCAAGGGCGGCCAAGGGCCACGGGGGCCACGGAAGGCCACGGAGGGTGCGCGTGGCGTGGCGTGGCGCGTCGTAGCGTGGCGTGGTGCGGCGTGGCGCGTCGTAGCGTGGCGTGGTGCGGCGTGGCGCGTCGTAGCGTGGCGTGGTGCGGCGTGGCGCGTCGTAGCGTGGCGTGGTGCGGCGTGGCGCGTCGTAGCGTGGCGTGGTGCGGCGTGGCGCGTCGTAGCGTGGCGTGGTGCGGCGTGGCGCGTCGTAGCGTGGCGTGGTGCGGCGTGGCGCGTCGTAGCGTGGCGTGGTGCGGCGTGGCGCGTCGTAGCGTGGCGTGGTGCGGCGTGGCGCGTCGTAGCGTGGCGTGGTGCGGCGTGGCGCGTCGTAGCGTGGCGTGGTGCGGCGTGGCGCGTCGTAGCGTGGCGTGGTGCGGCGTGGCGCGTCGTAGCGTGGCGTGGTGCGGCGTGGCGCGTCGTAGCGTGGCGTGGTGCGGCGTGGCGCGTCGTAGCGTGGCGTGGTGCGGCGTGGCGCGTCGTAGCGTGGCGTGGTGCGGCGTGGCGCGTCGTAGCGTGGCGTGGTGCGGCGTGGCGCGTCGTAGCGTGGCGTGGCGTGGCGTGGCGCGTCGTAGCGTGGCGTGGTGCGGCGTGGCGCGTCGTAGCGTGGCGTGGTGCGGCGTGGCGCGTCGTAGCGTGGCGTGGTGCGGCGTGGCGCGTCGTAGCGTGGCGTGGTGCGGCGTGGCGCGTCGTAGCGTGGCGTGGTGCGGCGTGGCGCGTCGTAGCGTGGCGTGGTGCGGCGTGGCGCGTCGTAGCGTGGCGTGGTGCGGCGTGGCGCGTCGTAGCGTGGCGTGGTGCGGCGTGGCGCGTCGTAGCGTGGCGTGGTGCGGCGTGGCGCGTCGTAGCGTGGCGTGGTGCGGCGTGGCGCGTCGTAGCGTGGCGTGCCGCGGCGTGGCGCGGCGGGGCGCGGCGGGGCGTGGGCGGTGGCGCGCGGTGGCGGCGGCGGCGGCGCGGGTCCAGAGCCCAGCGCCAGCCGCGCTAGCCTAGGGCGCAGGGCTCTCAGCGACCACAACAATGTGTTACGCCACCCCAGAATGCCAATTTGGAGCGCGGCCGCTAGTCGCATGGCTTGGATCCCCCTCTGTGCGGAGAGGCGTCGAGGGCGGGGCGGGGCGTACCACTTCGGCCTCCGCAGCGCGGACACTGGCGGCACCGGATGCTCCGGCTTTTAATTATGGAAGGCGACTCAGGGGGCGCGCCTCTGACTCGCACATTTTAAATTTTCAGTCGCCGGCACCTTTTCGACTCGTCGGCGCCCCCCTTGGAGGCCCCGCCTTGGAGGCCCCTCAGTCCGGCATTACCTGTCCGTCCCCCGCGCCTCCGCGTCCAGGGAACGCCACTTCCGGTGGCCGGGAATGAGCCGCGAGGAAGCAATGAGCATGCAACAGTGAAACGGAGGCTGAGGGCTCGGCCCGGCGTCCTAGTGGACTCTAGACCGGTGGACGTATCCCAGCAGAACAGGCGTATCTGTGGAGCACACGGAAAAAAGGAATTCGTTGATCCAACGAAAATGTTCGTTGATTCCGTGATAACCGAAAAAAATTGTTGAAGTTACGAAAACTTTGTTTGAGTAACGAAATTTTTGTTGGCAAAACTAACAATCTTTTAGCGCAACCAAAAGATTCGTCAAAGGAACAAAGTCATGATTTTGTCACTCCCACTAACTTTTTTGCTCCGCCAACGAATTGTTCGTCATACCAACAAATTATTCGTTACGTGAACAAACTTTTCGTTACTCAAACAATTTTTTTTTCGGTTATCACGGAATCAACTAACATTTTCGTTGGGTCAACGAATTCCTTTTTTCCGTGCAACCGCAAGAAAAGGCGGATCTGTTGAAGGCCCAAGAAGAAGGGCGGATCTGTTTTTGATACCGCAAAAAATGGGCGGATCCAACTTTTTGGTTGATTTTTTGAGTACTAAACCAAAATAATCCTTACTTTCTGAAACGTATTTTTAAACAAATATCTCAAAATCGACCAAAAAGTTGGATCTGCCCTTTTTTGCGGTATCAAAAACAGATCCGCCCTTCTTCTTGGGCCTCCTACAGATCCGCCTTTTCTTGCGATCGCTACACAGATACGCCTGTTCTGCTGGGGTACGTCGCTGGAGGCGGCCAAAAATTGGAGTAATTGTCCTCTCTTGGTCGTGCGGAGGACCCAAGCCAAGCGTTGTCAGCCATCCAAGCACGCAACCGCTCCCCCCCACAAAAAAATGTCAGTTTCCTGAACAAAGCATAATACACTGCATCAAGCGACTTGATTGGATCAAGTCAATGAACTTCAAGCGACTTCAAGGCAGACATCTCAGCTCCTGGAAAATAGATCCTCTTTCCTAGGATGGGCCCTGGACTTCCACACAGTAAAAACTCTACGAAGAACCGCTTTGTAATACGAAGAAAATGAAGGCATTGCAAAATCTACGAAGAAATGCTTTGTATTACAAAGCAAAATGCTTCGTATTACAAAGCAAAATCCTTCGTAATACGAAGCATTTCTTCATTATACGAAGCAATTCTACAAAGCGTTTTCTTTGTAGTCATGAAGCAAATGCTTCGTAGGCTTTTAAGAGTGCAGGTCCACTGCGGCAAAAGGGTACGGAAAATTCTGTAAATAGCTTGTGGTAATTCTCCGTAGCCCCCTTATCAATATTCACCGTAGGCTCTTACAGTATTCTCCGTAGGACCGCACAGTATTCTCCGTAGGACCGCACAGTAATCTCTGTAGGACTATACAGTCTTCCAGGTCATACGGAGAATACTGTGCGACCCTACGGAGAATACTGTAAGAGCCTACGGAGAATATTGATAAGAGGGCTACGGAGAATCCTGGCAAAAAAATTAACAGAATTTTCCGTATCTTTTTGCCACAGTGTCCCGTACTGCTTTTGCCGAGTTGCTGCAAGAAGTTCGAGACAAGGCCTTTGTTTTTTTGGGTCTGCATGTGCATCCACTCGGCTGACAATAATCTTCAGTCGGCTGACCGGCTGTTTAAGCGGAGCGCTGTTTACTTCAGCCCTTCTCTCTGTCTCTGTCTCTCTGTCTCTGTCTCTCTCGCTCTCCCTCCCTCCCCTTCTCTCTCTCTGTCTCTCTCTCTCTCTCTCTCTCTCTCTCTCTCTCTCTCTCTCTCTCTCTCTCTCTCTCTCTCGACGTGTGTCAGCGCCGCCGCAGTCGGGTCACTGTTGTCGATCGCCCTACTTGTAAAGTTTATGACAAAAACGTCGTGTGTCGCTCTGCCGGCCCCGCCTGCTGCTGCTTGGGGCAGAATGATTACGCCGTGAGCGCGCCGCGCCTCAAAGCCCAGCGAACGTCAATATTAAATCCAGCCCTCTTGTTTTCATCACGGCCCGCCCTGGCTTCCCCTGAAAGCTCATTTGGTTTGGAACGGGAGCGCTCGCTGCTCAGCCGAACTCTCGCAGCCATTTTTCGCTGTCCCGGTGGGTCGGGCCGGGGGCTCTCTGGACTGGAAGTCGATTTCGCCGCTCTCTCGCACTCATCGTGGAGCGTCCTCCGTAGGTGCGAGAGAGACAGAGCGACGCGCAAACGACTCTCGGAATCGGTCTGCTGGCCTGCAGGTCCCGGGCTGCGGGTGACGCGTCGCGAGGACGGTCCGGGACCCCGGGACCCCCAGGGATCGCCATATCGAGATTGGTATCGGGATTGGGATCGGAGCGATGCCGGCCGACGACAGCCACTGTTTCCAAAACGAATGTGGCGTCAAGTCTGTGGACTGTGAAACCAAGGGTGCGAAACTCCGCACTTGCGGAGGTGTTGAATTCGCAGTCTCGCAGGGTTTGCAGTCTCCGCACTACTTGAGGTGTGGCGTTCTCCACGTTTGGACCATGCCTACTGACTGGGGCTCTGAACTACTCCACGTGGAGACTGCGATCCGCTGCCAACTCCACACGTCCGAGCATGGAGAATTACTCCGCGCCATGCCGTGTCCCCCACGCTTGGTTTGACAGTGTTGGAATTGAGTTGAGTCCCGTGTGAGTATGATGTCATCACTTTCGTTGGAACGCGAACGGTATATTTAATTACTGCGTGTATAAACGTGCGGACGTGTCTGCCTGATTATAATTAGGCAGGTCGGGGAGGATTTCGACGTATTAGCTTGTAGGTACATCGAGCTACAATTATATCAAATAATATTCCAACCCTTGTTTTACCGTTTATTGCCTTTACTTTGTTACTTCTGAATTATTACACATTTTGTCAAGTCGACAAGTCGAAGTTGTGACCTGGTGCTCGGTAAAAACATCTCCTGGTAATTAACCTATGATCCACGAAGCGGAAGAAGGGGTTAAGTCGAGTTGATTCAGTGACCTCTTATCAGTCTATCAAGTAAACATGAGCGAAAATTTGGTACAAAAATAAGTGTGGTGAGACACCTCCCATCCTCTTGAATCTATTTTTAGATGACATTCCCCACCTGTTCTTCCACCTTCAAGGTTTAGGCCTTGCACAAGTGCACGGATTCAACTGAACTTATCCCCTTCTTCCGCTTCCTGGATCCTATATTCCTGGGGATTCAGGAGATGGATTGGATCTACCGCGTGCCAGCCGTTCCAGCGGGGCCGTCACGCACTTGACCATTCGAGTCCCGTTTTGGCACACGCCGAGCCGAAAACGCCGAGAGCGGCTCGCAAGCTTTGTGTGCGCCTACACTGGCAAGCTGGCAGCCGACAGGCTGATTGCAGTGCAGGGCCAGCTCTGCCATTCTCCGCGCGTGGCTCCGCGCGGCTCCGCGTGGCCCAGTCCGCCCCGTCGCTCCGTCTCGCTCGCACTCACGGGGCGCGGCGTGGCGGGGCGTGGCGGGGCGTGTCCGCGTGGGGGTGCGAGAGAGACAGACGCTGCCCCCCCGCGGCGCTGCTGGACGTGCGAATAGCCATGTTGATTGTGTGTGTTTGCACTCTCTTCTCCCAGAGTCGAAGAGCTCGAGGAGGAGAGTGACTTAGATCCGCGCCCTCCCCAAACCCGCACTGGCCGAGTTTTCGTCGCTCCGTCTCTCTCGCACGCAAACGGGACGCCCCATGAGTGCGAGAGAGGCAGGGCGACGAAAGCGACTCTCGGAATCAGTCTGCTGGCCGGGCCAGCCAAGACGCTGATTGTGGCCCGCGGCTACCCATCCAGCCAGAGCGGCGGGGCGGGGCGGGGCGGGGCGGGGCGGGGCGCCCACTGTAATGCGATTATTGTTGGCGCGTACTGCACTTGAATGATTCGCGGCCCACCCTTTGATGCCGGACCACTCCACCACCGCGGTGGTTGGCTCGCAGTCCGATTCCGAAACAGTCGCCCTGTCTCTCTCGCACTCACAGCGCCCTGCGTTGCACCCCATGCGTGCGAAAGAGACAACAGCGACGAGAGAGATGCGTTCGGCCTGCTGCAGAGCCGCCCGTTCGTTGTGTGCTGCGGCAGCTGCCGAGTTTGCCCGCGTGTAAACAACGACAACGAAAAAAAAATGCCATGCAGATACAACGCGGGGAGCGGGCGGCATCTGACAAAACCAACAGGAAACTTGATTCAGCTTAAAGCGGCGTAATGGCGCCATTTGATTGATTTGACTTGTTGATCCGCTCCGCCCAGCCAAAAGCCTTCCCGGCAGCCCCCCCCCCCTTTCTCTCTGCGCCCCTCCCGGGACCTGATGGGCTAATGGAATGCGATGAATCGGACCGCTGATCTTTCTTTGGAGTGTACTGTAGTGCAGTTACTCATAGGGTTTTAAAATTACCGGTAATTTTCAATCTGGACGGTAAATTACGGTAACATTGGTAATTTACCGTCATTTACGGTAAAAAACGGAAAAATTCGATCTTATGTTTATGTGCACTTTTGCATATGAACTGTTAATAATTTGTTTTCGAAGGGGATTTAAGACTAGCGGAGTGTTTTAAAAGGCATATGAAAGTGGTTGAGACACTTTTATTGTCAAATATTCATGCCCTTGTGCACTCGGAGTAAATTTCTGCTGTAAAAACATCAGGAAGGTTAGGTTAAGTCAAAAATTACCGTAATTTACCGATTTTCGCAGGGTAAATTACCGTAAATTACCGGTATTTTACCCATTCTTACCGGTAAGTTTACCAGGCTTTAAATCCCTAGTTACTCAACGAATGTGACGTCAAGTTCGTTAGAATGTGAGTTTTTGTCACGGTCGTTCGAGCATGATGTCACGTTGGTTTAAATGTTGATCCAACGTTCAAACGAATGTGACATCGTATTCAAACGAACGTGACGAAATTTCGCAATGCCACAAATACAGTATGACGCGAGTATGACGTCACATTCGTCAGGGGGTAGCAACAGCCTAGTGCGCGCGTGAAGCTATGCGCGCCGCTCGGGCCGGCAAGGAGTGGACGGGCGGCTGGGCCGCGCGGCCGAACCAAATTAAACAGAACTTTGTCAAAACTGCATCGAACTGAGTAAACGAGGTCATTTTTAGATTCTACGCAAAATTTCCTATCCGTGTGTGACAATGGAATGGACTTTTGGATATGTAAAACAGTTCTAAAATCAATTTGCAATCCAAATTTACGGCACCAGACAGCCGACTTGAAGTTTCCCTTTCACTAAAAAAGTTATTTCCGTCCAGGTTAGGTCCATTAGGTCCATACATACAGCGAGCCGGTTGTTGGCCACTTTTTTCTGGGTTGCATGGTAAATTTGGGTCCCTAAATTTGGAACGCCAATACGACGTCTGTAGCAGAAATGCCAATCCAAAAACTAATTTCCATTTTTGGTCCAAAATTGTTTTTTGCAACTTCGGAGGTAAAAACTTCTAATTAAAACGAAAAGGCCCGAAGCGCTGCAAAACCGCCAAAACAGTTCAAGTATTTTGTGGAGCTTAATGTGTGAAAACTTTTCTCAGATTGTAAATCCAACCACACCACCTTGCCAGTCAATTCTACAGCTCCATTGTAAGTTTCATCGCAATCGGAGACCAAGTGTAAAGACAGCTAGAATAATTGTAAATCCCATCAGTTTGGTTGATTGGTCGAGCGGGCGCAAGTATGAGAAATCGCTGCGGCAGATTTCTGCAGCTAACTTTAAAATATATTCTGCCGCCTTCACTCTTGGTCTCCAATTACGATGCAACTGTGTACGCTTTTGCACGCTGTACGCTTTTCGATTTGTGGAGTGGGACTTTAGAGCGACTTTCTCGTGGCAATGGCAAAGGCCCGACGATCGAAGACCCGTTTTGGGCGGACCGCCCCTTCTCTCCCTCTCGCTCCGCCGTGAACCGTCGCCGTCCGGGCGGACTTTCCGAGCCGCGAGTCGCGAGTGAGTGACAAGGACGAGACGAGCACGACGACTAATAGTGGTGCGCCGCGAGAGGCCGCGGTGACGCGGGCCGGCCGGAGGGAGACAGCAAAAAGGGCTCGTCTCGGCGCTACAAAGGGGCAGACCGGTTCCGAGAGTCGTCGCTCTGTCCCTCTCGCACCCACACATGACGCCCCGTGAGTGCGAGAGAGACACACAGCGAGGAAAACGACTCTCGGAATCGGTCTGCAGAGCGAACGTCCCGACGACGGGAGCGGAGTCGTCCGTCAAGGACACATTAGTGTGTTGGCCCGTCTGGCCGGCAGAAGGCAGCAGGCTGGCGAAGCCGTCGCCCAGTTCCCGCTTTCTGGGACAAACTGTTCCTAACTTACTTATTGGACGGACTGCGCTCATCGGCCAGGCAGGCCAGGGCGGCCAGCACCGTCAAAAAGCCTGCACCCGTGTAAATTTTGCCAGGATGTCAGAATTATGGCTGAAATCCTGATCAAAATTCGCACACCTTTGAAAGCCAAAATTCTGAAAACTTACTGTGATATTGATAGTTTGAGTTCCAGGAATGCCAGGAGATGTTTTCAGCTTTCAGAGGTGCGCGAATTTCGATCAGGTTTTCAGACAGGTTTCTGACATCCTGACAAGTTTTCGAGGGGGCAACCACTCGCGAAGTCCTGTGTACACTTGATTGGCCGAAATCTTTCGCGAAATCGGTAGAAATCTCGTGAAATCCCTTCGAAATCCGGTAAAATCTCGCAAAATCCCATTAAAATCAGGTAAAATCAAGCAAAATCCTAGCGAAATCTCGCGAAATCTTGCAAAACTTAGGCGTGAAATCCTGCGAAATCCTGCGAAATCTTGCGAAATTTCGGCGAAATTCCTACCTTAGAAGAATCCTGAGGAGAAAAAAAATTTCTAGTGGTTGCCCCCACGAAAGTTTTACTCGAGTGTGCGGAGCGTTGCCTCGCAATGCTCAAAGAAAACGAAGGCGTGGTAAAATCTACGAAGAAATGCATCTATGAAGGGAAATCCTTCTCAAAGCATAGGCAAAGTACCATCATTTTCTGTGCGACTTTGCGACTTTGTCAGGCCGTGTCTGGCTCCGCCACTGGCGCTGGGCGTGGCCACTGCTCTGCTGCGCGTGCTGCGCGTGCGGCGCGTGCGTTCGGACGCATGCAGAGCCGGGGGCGACCCTAATTCGTGCGACCGGCCGGCCGCACAGCGACGGCACCTTGGTGGTTCGCCCCTAGACTTTCAGCGGTTTTCACACGACAGAGAAGACTGTTCCACTGACGCGGTCTCCCTCTCGTCTCCGCATCGTCTAAACGCGTAATCTCCTAGGGAGAATTTTTCCCAGTGCGTTTCCAAAATTCTCCTTGATCGTGAGTTGTTCTTTTCGCAACATGATTAGTATTATGGCAGTAGAGCGATGGTAGTGACCTACTAAGAAGGGTTTTGAGTAACTTATGAATGACCGGTTTTCCCCCGTTATGAACAAATTTCTCTTTATGATAGATTTTTGTCGAACAGTGCTGAAAATTAGCTTAGTATTCCGACTGCACGACGTACCAACGTAAGAAACTTGGAGTGCAGGGGTCCTCTCGCTTCGTTATGCGGAGGCCCGGTGTCGCTTTGGCGGCGGTGTGTGGCGAGCCAAGCCAAGCCTGAAGCCGAGCCTGCAAGCCTGGAGCGTGGGAGCGGGCAACGCTGCGACGCTGCTTCCACCTGCAGACTGATTACAAGACTCGTTTTCGTCGCTCTGTCTCCCTCGCACCTATACGGCACGCCTTGAGTGCGATAGGGACAGAGCGACGAGAACGATTCCCGGAATCAGTCTGCTGGAGGCGGGCTCCACTTCGAGTTACCGGAGATGGCGACAGAGCGAGCCACTGCACTTGCAAGCCGTGTGTTTCTTTCCAATGTGCAGTCTGCTCTGCAGCGCCGCGGGCGAGCATGCTGGTGGGGCCGTAACGCAATCAGGCCAATCAAGGTGCGCCGCGAAATAATTAATGCGGAGAGAGCAGCAGAGTTCTCGAGATGTCCACGAGAAGGTGCACTGGGAAGACGCGCCGTCTGGTTTCGCTGCAATGCCGTTGGCAAGTTTGCTTGCCACTTGTTTGCTTAGCGCCCCTGAACACGAGCTGACATTTTGGTCTGTACTTTTACTTAAAAATTATTTCTATGTACTTTATGAACAATTTTTTAGACATCTTACGAAAATCTGTTAATAACGTATTGACATTTTGTATGTTAGCCTTACTAACAAATCTGTCACTAGTTATTTAAAAGAAGTACAGAGGCCTTCTGCACGGTAAAATAAAATCGCTGATTCGGTGACGTCTGGGCGCCGTCTTGCTGCTGCTATGAACAAAAAGCCAGTATGGCTCTAAAAGTGAATGAAAGCCAAAATTTGACTGCAGCGCATGTAAAAAACACAATTTGTGACAGCAGCCCAACAAAGATGTTTTGATTATTTCAAACGATGCAAATCGCTAAGATGTGATAAACTATCCTAATGGGAGAGTTGGCGTTTTAATGTGGAAACTCATTGTGTTGAAGCTACTGGAAAACGTGAGCGTGCGCAGCTAGATCGACAGACATAAAATAACATAAAATGTGGACATCACGTCCAGTCACATTTTACAATTAGAACTACTCTACCAAACGGGTGAATCAAAATCAAAGGCACATTCGTTACACTCTACAAAAAATGTCCTGTCAACGCCGTTAATTTATTACCAATGTTTGCTGTTATGCAATTCACGGCGTTTGCTGTGAACTAGTTCACGGCGTTCACTGTGATCTCGGTTACAGTGTTCACTGTGTTCTGGCCACAGTAAACGCCGTGAATTGGAGCCTGATTTGCAGCACTTCGGTACTCAGCGGCGTCAAACTCACAGTGTTTACTGTGAACCAGATCACAGTGAACACCGTGAACAAGATCACAGTGAATCGCGTAAGCAGATCACAGTAAACGCTGTGAATTGACTTACAGTGAAAACTGGTAATAAATTAACGGCATTTACAGGACATTTTTGGTAGAGTGTAACAGACAGTGATCACAAACCACTCTCAGCACGTTATACACGTTATACGAATGCGTAATTAATGAGGAAAAGGTCAGTAACGTGCTGAGAGTGAGTGCAGTTCCAAACAAAGAACGTACTAAGAAACCAAGAGGTAAGATTGACACATCAAATGCGCGTCTGTGGAGTTTTCAGTTTTCGCTCTTGGAAGTGCAGAGTTTGACAGTCTCCACACTTTTAGTGTGGCATTGGGAATTCTCCACATGTGCACCATGCCAAGAGATAGAGGCTCTTCGAGCAGCTCCGCTCTTGAAGTGTGGCGACTGCAAACTCCACACATCCAAAGTGTCGAGGGGGTAACGACTTCGGTTATCCAATCCGGCTGAAAGCAAATCGGTAGTCTGTAATCAGGGCGACCCGAAATTTTGAGGTAATCCGGGGGTATCCGGAGTAATCCTGCGTTATCCAAAGGTTCTCCTGGAAATTTTTTTGTTGTCATCCGGGTACGTAGTCCGTAATCCAGCCGGCACGAAACTTACCAGTCGTTACCCCCTCGACTGTGTAGACCAGCACTCCGCACTCGGTTGCATGGAGTGATGGCGGCCCCGCTGCCGGCGTCGATGCCGGCGGCGTGCGGCCGCAAAGACGCAGAGCTCGGCGATGAAGGCCGCGACCGCCGCCAGGTGGCCGATGACCAGCACCCCGAAGACGCCCCGCACCTCGTACAGCCCCAGCGGGGCGTGCTTGCTCGCGGTCGGCTGCTGCGCCTCCTGCAGGCGGTGGAGGCTGACGTCGCTGACGTTCTGGAACCGGGCCACGGCGTCGATGTGGATGCCGGCCTGGACCATGCGGAGCGTAGCTTTCGCAAGCTGCTCTTGGAACGGAAAGCCTTTCTTAGCGAGGAACACACTGAGGCTGACGGGGTGTGGCGTTTCGAAGGCATGGATCTCTTTGACGAGGCCTGACGACGCCTTGATGAACGGGTACAAGAAGGAAGTGACGAGGCATGCCGCAGTTCTGTGTACAGCAACGTCGCGCAAAGCCCTCTGCAAAGTGTGCCAGTTTAATTCTTTCAGCCTATCGGCGGCTCGGAGTCTCTCTACTTGCGACGTTGAGGATATGAAGGTTTCGTCTCCGACGTAGACGGTGAGATTGGATGCCACCAACTCCTCCATCGTCTGGATGTTGCCCGCGGAACATGGAACTTGGATCTGGGCCAGCAGTGTGCCGGTGTAGGCTGCCGACAGGACGACGCAGACGAGCAGCCAGCTACCCGAGTGCACGCCAGCCGGTGACGCGGCGTTCCGATGGGGGCTGCCCCACGAGGGGGGCCAGGGCGTCCAGGCAGTTCGCTGCACCGCCCCTCACGAGCGCGGACACGGCCGCCACCGCCACCAAGGCCGCCAGCGTGGCCAGCCACAGCGCGGGGGCGAACTGGCTGGTGATGCCGTCGAAGAGGCAGTCCATCTTGCCCGTGCCTCTCGGCACCAGCACCGTCATGGTGGCGATGCTCGTGGAGGCGGAAGTCAACAGGGCCGGGAAGACGTTGGGCACCGGGAAACCCTCCGAAATCAGGTCGAAGCTGCACGACGCGAAGCCTGTCTCGAGCTTGGTCTCTTCGAGGCGCTCCACCCGGATGCGGCTGCTGGTGACTTGGCGCAGCGCCGCCTCGGAGTACTGCTTCCACATGAGGTGGATGTACGGGGAGTCCTTGGTGACGCCGCCCATCATCACGCGCACCTCCGACGTGGCGGTGCCCGCGTAGAAGCAAGGCAGGAAGCTTGCCACCGCGGTCTGGGGCCGCCAGCCCTCCCTCGCCGTCCACCGGCCCACCTCTAGCAACTCCAGCGGCCAGGAAAGCGTCATGGCGAACAAGCCGGCACTGGTGACGTCATCGGCCAGGACCGTCCTCAGCTGCCTGGGGTGCAAGAGGCGCCACCAGTCCTCCATGTGGGCGATGAGAGAGGCAGAGTGTCCCGTTTGGACGCGCGTCCACAGGACGATCCTGCTGAAAAAGGCATGGTTCAAAACCTTGATGGCGGAGAGGAGATCTTTCTGCCTTTTCTCGGCGACGAGCACAATGGCGCTGCTCTTCGTGGCAAAGCGCATGGCCGACCGTTGAAAGCGCCACCTTCCCTCCGATTTGGACGCCAGGACCACCGTGGCCGCGTCCTTGATGAGGGCGAGGAACGGGCCGAGCCAGCCCGCCCGGCCCACGATGAACAGCTGAGGCGCGTCCAACGCCACCCGCACCAGGGCCGGCCTCAGGAGCTCGGACATGCATCGGGCCTCTTCGTCCACACGCGTCGTCTCCCGGAGGAAACGCCTGTAGGCGGTGGTGTTGGTGTTGACGGTGGCGTTGGCGGCGTCACGAAGCAGTGTCGATGGCCCGAGGAACAACATCACCAACACGGCCAGGCGAAGGAACGTCCGGACCCGGAGACTTGCCATCGTGGAGTGCTGCTTTGTCCAGCTCCGGCACGCAGTCATACGCAGTGCTCGAAGGGGCATTTCGATCCCAGTGAATGTTTCCTCTCATTCGGCCAGCCCTTCCAAAAGGTTATTGATTTTGACCAAAAGAGTTGATTGTGCATGTAGCATTCAGACAACGATCGATAGACCCGCGAGGGGCACTTACTTGCGACGGTCTGTGCGATTTCAATGCGCGGCCGCATCGGTCGTGACAGCCTTGAAAGTCAAATGATACATCTTGTCCCTTTTCCTCACCGCAACCTTGATGGCGCCCATAGAATCCCAAGATAATGCTCGGAGCGCGTGCGAGGCACACATGGACTTCCGTTTTCATTCACCATGAAAAAGACTGCAAGATTTTAAAAAAATTCTTGGATTACCTTTGGGTTACGCAGGGTTACCCCGGATTACCCTTCAATTTTCCCGGATTACCCCGGATTACCTTCAAATTTCAGGTCATCCGGATTACGGATTACCAATATGCTGTCAGCCGGATTATCAAAGTCATTTCCCCCTTGGTGTATTATGGTGCAAAGCCTTCGTACCTGCTGCGCTCGCTTCGTAACTCATAAAGTCGAATTCTTTGGAAGTTACGAAGACACTGACGTGTTTTCTCTGTGTTACAAACGATTTTTGCACCGAAATATGACTGAACAGCCTCTCTTCGTAAGTGCGTGGTTTCGCAGTGCATGGTTCAGACGTCGTGACACTCCCGTGCACGGTAAAAACTGTTCCTAGTTTTCGCAGGAAATCCCCCCAAATAACCTATGTCCCTACCATAGGCTTCCTGGGAAAACCAGGAACAGTTTTTACCGTGTGCCACCGCTGTCGAGTGGCACTGGTGCATTAGGGAAACTAGCGAGTGGTGGTCCTGGAGGCCTGGCCTGGCGGCTTGGCTCGCCTCGGCACTGCGGCTGTTTGTCTTGACAGGCAGTGGTCGTCCATGTTTACCGGCCTAATTGCAAGCGAGAGGCAGCGCCGCACCGCTTCGCTCCAAAAGGTCCGCCCTCATTGGAAATACGCACCGCACTGCCGTGGCTTCTCCGCCCGAATGGATGGATTGTTTCAGATACCGCCGATGGGACGGCCGTAGTCTGCTCTGAGTCGGCCATCGTGGTAAGCGTGCTACTTACTGTACTCTGCAAACTATAGTGTGCAGTGCACATAGTACACTCTTGTTTACAGCATGCTCCCAAGTGCACTCTTATTTACAGCATGCTTCCAAGTACTCTCTCACTTACAGCATACTTCCAAGAAACGCTAAAATAGAGCGCGCCTGGCATGTACACGCTAAATAGGAGAGTCTTATCTAAAAGCATGGGCCACTATTTTTGCCGTGCTAGCAGCCTACGAAGAAATGATTGGTTGTCTGACAAATAAAATCCTTCGAATTACAAACAACTATTTCGTATGCCTGACATGACACTGCAATGTCGAAGTCAACTGTCGAAGACTCCCCGCGGCCTACTAAATGGTGTGTACAATTTTGTACGAGACATCATAGTTTTTGGTGCACACGAACTTTTCTTACAAATTTTGTACGAAAACCTACACAAAATTCCCCATTTTGCGCAAAATTTCGCACAAATTTGGACGAAAAGGTTCGTGTGCACAAAGAACTGTGTACAAAATTTGTACAAAAACATTTAGTGTGTACTGTAGTTAGTTTGGACTGCCCCGCCGCGGCCGAGGCCCAGTAGCGGGCGGATCCAAAGACGGCACGCGCGGAGGTCCTGTCATGGTGTGCAGTGGAAGAATGGCAGTTTTCCGGACCCGAAACGGCATTTGTTCATTTGTGTTTAGTCTCTCCAATCAACCCTTGGGGAGGGGCAAGCTAGCACTTGCCTGCCTACGCACAGGGGCAAAGTGTGTCTTTCTGCCTACCTTACAGGCGGCTGTCTAGGGGCGAGGGGGAGGGGTGGGGGTCAGTTGTCCTTTGCCCCCCACTGGATCCGCGCTTGCGAAGGCCGACAGAGGCCGTGCAGCAGAGGCCTTAAGGCCCACGAGGCCATGCATTGCTGATGGCGAACAAGGCCCCGTGGAAGCCGAGGAGGCTTAGGCGGTGACCCGGTGGCCACGGCCTCGGCCAAAGCGATGAAGCCCCGCCCACATCCCCTCATTCAATTCCATGACGCGCAGCTGCACTGCCAAACCAAATGTCAACACTCATTCCAGGAACGTGACATCACGTTGAAACGAACGTGATATTTTGTCACGTTCGTTGGAGCATTGTGCCACATTCGTTTGGGTGTGAATTGGCCAAAAATAAGCTTGTTCACATTCAAACGAACGTGACACAATGCTCCAACGAACGTGACAGTTTGTCCCGTTCGTTTCAACGTGATGTCACGTCGTTCCCGGAATGAGAGAGATACTTTTCTTCTGCTGCGGAGTAATTCTCCACACTTCGACGAGTGGAGTTTGCAGTCTCCACACTTCAAGATCATCCCAAAAAATGACTTCTTGGATGAAGAAAAATTTAACTTTTCTTGGGTTTTGCACGAAAATTTTCTTAATCCAATTTTTTGTTTAAATGAAGAAAATTTTCTTAATCCAATTTTTTGTTTGAATGAAGAAACTTTTCTTAATCCAATTTTTTGTTTGAATGAAGAAAATTTTCTTAATCCGATTTTTTGTTTGAACGAAGAAAATTTTCTTAATCCAATTTTTTGTTTGAATGAAGAGAATTTTCTTAATCCAATTTTTTGTTTGAATAAAGAAAATTTTTCTTATTGCAAGTTTTTTTTTCTTACAAAGACGAAGAAAATTAAAAATTACGAAACCATTTTTCTAGGTGTTCTCTAGGAGTTCCGCACACGTTGTTTCACAGTGTATGTCCGGCGGCCTCCACTGACCGCCATCGCCCTATGGACGTCGGCCTTCTTGCCTCGACCTGCCTCGGCCCCGGGCCAGGCCGTGCTGCAGCACTTACTAGCCTCGCTCCCAAGGGGTCCAACGGCCTGCTCCTCGCCGCGTCGACAAATTTTTGCACTTGCCGCTCACGTGTTCGACGCTGTGGCCTCGGCCCGACTCCGAGAGTCGTTTTCGTCGCTGTGTCTCTCACGCGCCTGTATGGGACGCCCCACGAGCGCGAGAGAGACAGAGCGACGGAATCGGTCTGCGGGCCGAGGCCCTCCTCGGTGCCCCTTCCGCAGCGGGGCGCCCGCGCCACTCGCGCTGCCGCCCGGCGCACAGCCCGCGGGGCCAGCACCATCTTTTGACATGTCACGGGGAAAAAGAAGGGAGAAAAAATGAGGGGAAGAGAATCCCTTGCTCAAGTGCCAATTACCATGCCGGGCTGCTGGCCTCGGCGGCCTCGGCCCGGGTTGGGTCGCGCGGTGGCGTGGCGGTGGCGTGGCGGCCTCGTTACCGCGTCACCGCGGGCTACGCGGACGCCGCGAGGGCGCGCCGACGCGTTGCCCCGTCTCTCTCGCACTCCTGGGGCGTCCCGTGCCGGTGCGAGAGAGACGGGGCGGCGAAAACGACTCTCGGAATCAGTCTGCTGCTGACACGACCTCTCGAGCCGCCAGCGCAGCGCCACCGCCTCGCGACACAGGCGGCGACCTCTTCGCTCCCCTTTCGACAAGAAAACAGCGAAACAGCGGGACGGGCAGGGAGGGGGGTGTTTCCACACCGTGTTCGCTGTTGGCCACTCTTGTCTGAATCCCAGAGGGAGCACTGTTGTTCATGCAACGTCATTTCCGTTAGAATGTGGATTTTGTCACGTTAGGTTAGAATGGCATACCACATTTGAAACTCATTCGAAACTCTCAAAACCGCTGTGACCCGACTATTACGCTATCACACTCTACGCCTAAAAATAAACGGAATTTGGCTACAGACAGCCCACAACACCCCAAAAATGAAAAAAATGGAAAATTTCGGCTATTACGCGACTTTTACGCGACTTTTACGCGTACTATTACAGACAGAGCGACCCGACTATGACGCGAGTGCATACCCCTTCAGAATGCACAGTGTGATGTCCTTGTCAGAGAAAACAGACGCTCCAGCCGGTGGGGATAAATTCTTTGATCGTGTAGACGTTCGTTCACTGCCCGCTTTCACGGGCCAAACCAAAGCGATCTGGAAAAGAAAGTACTTGCTGTGGGAAGCACAACAAATTTGACCGTGCGCTACATGGTGCGGCGCGCAAAAAAACGGAATGGAGGTCTGCGACGGTATTTAAGACCGATCGAAATGTTGGGAAATCGGACGAAATCTTTTCCCTTCTTGTGCACCGGTAAAATAAAGGCATAACAATTACGCCATTTAGGGCATAAATACACTTTTACATCCTATAAAGGGCATAGATCGTTTTATGCCCTTGGGAAGGGTGTGAATAATAAGGCATTTTCAGCAAAATTTTAATGCCCAAATGCATTAACGATTCACGCCGCTCCAGGGCGTAAATCGTTTACGCCCTTGAAGGGCATAACTTCTATGCCTTTGTTTCACCAGTGTGTGACCCCCCATAAATCAAAAGAGGTTGCCCCCTCGGTACGCACGGAATACTGGAAAGGCGGTATTTTCTGTTCCGTCTTCTATTCGAGGGGGAAAATCTATAAAATCTGGACACGGCCGAAACGGAATTATACGGCCTGTAAAGGATGGGGTGTATTACGGCCGCCTTTCGATGCAGAGTGATGTGCTCTCGGTGGTAACGGGTCCGCCCGGGTTCGATTCCCGGCAGGGCCTGTTTGTCCACGGCGGTGTTCATTTGCCGACCGGCTGGCCGCGCTCGCGGGCCGAGCCATGGCTGAGCCGAGCAGTGGGAAAGGGAGGGGAGGCGACCGCCGGGACCGGACCGGACGGGCCGATTGTCCCCCAGCGAATGAAATGTAAACTACGAGAGAGGTGTCGCCCGGCCGCCGTGTCCAGCACGGCCACACCGTTCCAAAATGTCGCCGCAAGAATTTGGTTTCATGAACTCTGAAAAACCAAACGTGGTATAGACCACACCAACGGATGCAGTCCAATAGGTGCCATTTTGGGTGCATCATTTCATGGTCTAGACCACGTTTTGCTGTGGTCATTGCGTGAAAAGACCACGAGTACAAATTTTGGCGAAGCGCGTATGTGTGAGATTGTGGCGAGTGCTTCGTGCAATCACTGTGCAAAGGAATTTTCTGCACCTGGATGTGGGCCGCGGGCTGCGCGTGAACGATGCCGCGATGCCCCGCGAATCCTCGGAACCGCGTGTCCAGTCAAACGTTGGAAGAGCGAAATGCGTGCCGTGAATGCCTGCACCGTAACAAACCTGACCCAAGGGGTTACCCACTCTGGCAATCGTGTGTACACTTCGTCCGGTAATCATTGGTAACCACACACCAAAAGTGGCTAGTTTAGTACTAAGGCGCCGGCCCGTAATGGTAATGGTGATGGCGGGTAGGCCGTCCCGCGCCACGCGTGCGAGGCGGCACAGCATCCCCGGCCGCGCAGGCGCTATCCTCGCAGCGTGTTTGTGTGGCACTCGTACATAACAGCGTATCTACCGTGGGATTCTCATGAAAATACGTCGTTCTGTCAGATGATGACTCGTTTGTCGCGTGCCATGTCCACTGTCATGTCATTGCACAGCACTGGTAAAACAGAGGCGTAAAAAATTAAGGGCATAAATCGTTATATGCCCTTGGCTTGGGAAGGGCGTAAATGGTATAGGAAATTTAAGCAAAATTTTAATGCCCTTCTAAAAGGCATTAACGATTGATGCCGCTCCAGGGGCGTAAATCGTTTACGCCCTTTAAGGGCCTTTGTTTTACTAGTGGACATGACGTCAGGTTCGCTCGGCTGCGAGACACGGTCGCAATATCCCGATTGAAGAGGGCAGTCCCCGTCTGGCATACTTCCGCGTGAAAACATCATTATTGAGCAGACGTTTGGCTGCATTGGAGTGGCGAATAGAATGTCATTCGCAATGCAAACACAGATTCGACGCGTCCTGAGAGGAGTGTCTTTATTGTTGGGGCCGCGCGAGAAAGATCGTGGCGTGGTGAGGAGTGACATGGTGGAGCGTGGCGTGGCGTGGCGTGGTGAGAAGTAGCAGACGTAGCGTGGCGGGGCGTGGTGAGAAGTAGCAGACGTAGCGTGGCGTGGCGTGGGGTAGCGTGGCGTGGCGTGTCGTGGCGTGGTGAGAAGTAGCAGACGTAGCGTGGCGTGGCGTGGGGTAGCGTGGCGGGGCGTGGCGTGGCGTGGTGAGAAGTAGCATGGCGTAGCGTGGCGTGGCGTGGGGTAGCGTGGCGGGGCGTGGTGAGGAGTGGCATAGCGTGGCGGGGCGTGGTGAGGAGTGGCATAGCGGAGCGTGGCGTGGGGTAGCGAGACTTGGCGTGGCGTGGTGAGGCGTGGTCTGCTGGAGGGCGCGGGGCCGGCTAAGAACGGATAGCGGTCCGCACAGCATCGGCCGAATCTTTTTCTCGCCGTCCTACTTTCGCATAATAGGTCCCCTGCACCGCCGCCCCCGGCCAGGCCGCCCCCGGGCCGCCCCCGCAGGCCATCGCGCTGCCAAGCCGGGCTGAGATACGCAAACTGAAACATCCGTTGCAGTAGTTTGGGCGCATTGTCTCTCTTCTTCTTTTCTTTCTCTTATTCAAAGTTTGGCCTGACTTACCTCTGTCTGCGAGGCGCCGACGCAAGTCGTGCCGCCGGTTGCCTTCTGCTTCCTGCGTCAGTCCGCAGCCTGGCAGCCTCGGCATGGCAGCCTTGGCAGCGGGGCGGCGGGGCCTTCCTTCCTGCCGGCCGCGTTGTTGCCGTTGCTGCCGACCGACCTCCGGGAAGCACACTGCTCGCACACTGCCAAACCGAGGGTGGAGAACGCGAGGGATTACGGATTACCCCCGAATTACCTCACCGCGAAAATTTGAGTCGTCACTTGATGACAATTTCAAGGCTAATTTTCCTTACAACGATGTCATCAAAACAATTAATGACATCGTTGTCACGCCCATGCAATAAGTATAGGAACTTTTATGAAAATGTCACCAATTTGTGATGAGATTGTCATCATTTGAAAGAGATGAAAATGTCAAACACGTTTTTGTCATTAAATGACAACAACTCTTCACGGGGGCGCTGCGACAGACATACTTTTTGACACACATAACCGGATTCAGTCATAGACTGCGACAGACATAAACATTTTATTTTATTTTTTATTTTCCTAAATTAAAATTAAAACAAAATTAATTTTGCGACACATATACTATTTATTCAGAATTAAAGTACTGTTAACACACATAAAATTCTTTACGCATACCTTCATTACACATACAAGTCGTCATACATATAAAATGCGTCAGACATACCCCGAGTTCGCGCGCGGAGTATCGCTGTCCCACCCTCCACTATGTGCTTCGCGGACGGCGTGCCTGACTTGCAGCCTGGCGGTCCTGTAGTGCACACCCCTGTAGTGGACGGCTGGAGTGCTGGGGAGCACTCCGGGCTCATCATGTCCCATGTGCAGGAAAGAGATTCTTCTCGTGATTGAGATTTTTGTTTAATTTTACCTGTTGGCCTTTCTTCTCTGCCTTTTATGTGTGTCGCTGGCGACTTTTATTTCCATTTATATTTCTATATTTTAAAATTTAATTACAAAACTCAACACATATGTGTGAAAAATAGTATGTGTAATAAAGTTATGTGTGTATCCAGTCACAACAGTCTATTTATTATATATTATATGTATATCAAAAGTTATGTGTGTCGCAATTTATGTGGCGGTACAAGTATGACTGAATCCGGTTATGCGGGTTGAAAAGTATGTCTGTCGCAGGCGACTCCTTTTCACAGTGCTCCGGGTTACAACAAAAATTTTCCTGGATTATCTTTGGATTTAGCAAAATTACCCCGGCTTACCTCAAAATTTTCCCGCGACCAGGACTACCTCAAAATTTTCCCGGATTAGCTCAAAATTTTGGGTCATCCGGAAAACGGAAGTTCGTTACCCCCTCGGGAGAAAGCCACACTGGAAACGCGGAGGAGCGGCGATTGCAGTGGCCGCACGTCAAGTGTGGAGTCCTCCACGTTCGCACCACGCCAAGGACAGGGGCTCTGTGATAGCTACTCCACACTTGAAGTGTGTGGAGACTGCAAAGCCCACGCGTCCAAGTGTGGAGAATTTCTCCGCACCGGGAAGCGTGGCGTTTGGCAGTGCACCGCCGCGCCACTTCCCGGCAGGCGTGCCGCCGCCACGCGACTCGCGCTTAGGGCGCCGCTCTGTTTGAACTCGCGTCGATGGCTCCGCGTCGCTCCGCGCCAGCGCTGCACAAGTGCGCCGCGCCGCGTGCAGGCTCTGTCTCTCTCGCACTCACGGGGCGTTCCGTAGGAGTGCGAGAGGGACAGAGCGACGATGTTCGAAATGAGACGACAGGGCGGCGCCGAAGGCGAAGGTACACCGGGCTGTGGCGGGACGCCGCGCCGTGGCTTGATACTCACTTCGTTCAGGCGGCCCAGGCGGCCCTGCAGGCTGATTCCGAGAGTCGTTTTCATCACGCTCTCTCTCTCTCTCGCACCTACATGAAACGCCGCACGAGTGCGAGAGAGACAGAGCGACGAAAACGGCTCTCGGAATCGGCCCGGGGCCATTTTCGGCGAGCGAAGAGGGAACCGGAGGGAACGCCCCGAAATCCTTAGAGCAAGCACACGCGCCTTACGCGGCGCTTACGCCAGGCTGGGCAGGCCAGGCAGGCTGCCAGGCAGGCAGCCAGGCAGGCAGCCAGGCAGGCAGCCAGGCAGGCCGGGCCGGCAAGGCTTTCCGATGATAAGCCCTAATCAAAGTTTTGTGGAGGGCCGCAAAATGGCTGCGCCATAACCGTTCCTGCGAGGATGCTGGCGGGCCGTGGCGTTCCTCGCCGTGCCCCGCCTTGCCCAGTCGTGCCGTGCCGTGCCGTGCCTTGCCGTGCCGTGCCTTGCCGTGCCGTGCAGTGCCGCGCCCTGCCGTGCCTTGCCGTGCCGTGCCTTGCCGTGCCGTGCAGTGCCGCGCCCTGCCGTGCCTTGCCGTGCCGTGCCGTGCAGTGCCGCGCCCTGCCGTGCCGTGCTGTGCCGTGCTTCACCGCGTCGCGCCCGTTCGGTCTCATTTCGCTCCATCTCCCACCGACAGCATTCACTTGGCCAATCAGAGTAAGTTGGACGGGGCCCAGCGAGGCACGGCACTACCTTCGCCACGGCCCCGCATCGCTGAGTCTCGGACTTAGAGTGCCCTACCCCCTGGCCCGGGCCTGACGCGGATCCGTGGGGGGCAAAAGGACACTTGACCTTCCGACGGCCCCCGATGGCCGCCTAGAAGGTAGGAAGACAGCCTCACTTTGCCCCAGCAAGTGGGCAAAAAGTGAGTGCTTCGTTTCGGCCTCAGGCCGGCTCTGCACTTCCACACGGTAAGAACGGTACCTGGTTTTGCCAGGAAGCCCATGGTACAGATGCAGATTTCCAGGGGGTTCCAGGGAAAACCAGGAACCGTTTTTACCGTGTACATTCCCACTGTCAAGTGTCAAACCAGACCCCCATAACCCCAGTCATCCTGCTGCGGGAACTCCACACTTGGGCGTGTGGAGTTTGCAGTCCCCGCACTCCAAGTGTGGTGGTGTAGCTCGCACTACAGACCCCTACATCTTGGCATGGTGCAAACGTGGAGAACCTCACACCTGAAGTGGTGGGACTGTCAACTCTGCGACTTCCAAGTGCGCCGCGACTGAAAAAATTCACAGTGTGGGTCCGCCACTGCCTCCGCCCAGGCCGTGTAGGCCATCAGCCCGAGCAGCACAGCAGCTGCGCCGTGATGGCCCGATTAAAGACAGGCGGCACGCATGACAGTGTAAAATTCGCGTCCGCGGCGCTGTGACGCGAAACAACGACGCGGGTCCCCTTTTTGTCATCCCAACCGACAAACAGCCCCACGCACGGCCCGAACCTACCGCTGGGCAGGCAGGCAGCCAGGCAGGCAGCCAGGCAGGCAGCCAGGCAGGCAGCCAGGCAGGCAGCCAGGCAGGCAGCCAGGCAGGCAGGCAAGCAGGCAGGCAGGCAAGCAGGCAGGCAGGCAGCCAGGCAGGCAGGCAGCCAGGCAGGCAGCCAGGCAGGCAGCCAGGCAGCCAGGCAAGCAGGCAGCCAGGCAGGCAGGCAGGCAGCCAGGCAAGCAGGCAGCCAGGCAGGCAGCCAGGCAGCCAGGCAAGCAGCCAGGCAGGCAGGCAGGCAGCCAGGCAGGCAGGCAGGCAGGCAGGCAGCCAGGCAGCCAGGCAGGCAGGCAGGCAGCCAGGCAGGCAGGCAGGCAGGCAGGCAGGCAGGCAGGCAAGCGCCAGGCAGGCAGCGCCACAACACATGAGAGATTTATTCGACGAGGGACGCCGCGCCGCGTGCAGGGATGGCCCGATGGAGCTGGCTGGCTGGTAGCCTTGCAGTGCGCGACATGCTCCCAAAAGCCAGGCCGATGGATTCACTCGCAGTGTAGTCTCGCGGCAAACGCGATGCCGAATTTCCGGGTGCGGCAAAATGAAACACAACGCGGTGCAATGACGGAGAAGAAACGACAAGTGAAAAGAGGGAGAGCACGACGGAAAGCACACGGTGGGCTAGAAGACCGGTGGAGGCGCCCAAAACCCTAGACGCGTTTTGAGCTCGAGAATCGCTGATCGGAACTCGAACCGAACGTGTGACCCCACCAGGATAACTCTTTGGGGTCATACACTCTCGGTTCGAGTCCTGTTTAGCGACTCTGGAACTCAAAACGCGTCTAGAGTTTTGGCCGCCTCCACCGGTCTTCTGGCTTGGCTTCTGGCTTCACTGTGAGAAAAAAAGTCGTAATATTACGAACCATTCTTGTATACAGTCGACTCCCGTTAGCTGGCAGGGCAACCGGGAGGCGCGTTGGACAACTAACGAGAGGCCCGGGCAGGTAGGCCAGGCCCAGCCCGGCCGAGGGTCTGGCCGGCCGGCGAGGGATTACCGGCGGCTTGATCCGCTCGCTTGTCGTGTACTATTCCAGTAGAAATATTAAACCTTTTTTTCTGTTCATTTTTCTAACGATCTTTTAAAATCAATGCATAGATGAGTTAAAAAGACACAGGTTTAAAAAAAAACCGCACCCCAAAATTCGAATTTTTACCATAACGGTCGGCATGTCCCGTCGGTCAGCTAACGGAGGCCACTGGTCCAGGCGTATGCATCAAGGGAATGACAGATTTTCGTTGGATTTTGTTCTTGACTTTTTGACGAGTTGCGGAGTCTTCAATTATTTTATCACAGTCAAGAACAAAATGCAACGCAAATCTGTCATTCCGTGATGCATACGCCCGGACCAGTGGCCTCCGTTAGCTGACCACCGGCGGGACATGCCGACCGTTATGGTAAAAATTCGAATTTTGGGGTGCGGTTTTTTTTAAACCTGTGTCTTTTTAAGGGGAGGTTCTGGTGAAAATGCTATTTTCTCCTAAATAGGTCCCACTGTGAAAATTTGTTAAAAATTTGATGTCTTATCAAGTATTTATTAAAATTTTTCATTGGG
Organism: Thrips palmi; assembly: GCF_012932325.1. Lineage (NCBI taxonomy): Eukaryota > Metazoa > Arthropoda > Insecta > Thysanoptera > Thripidae > Thrips > Thrips palmi. The sequence continues at coordinate 18,053,913 of NW_023144632.1, forward strand.
GAAGCACATTCTATGCCCTGAAACCAGTCGCAGAGCCTTTTTGTCCCATTTAGGCTATAACTTTAAAAATCTTCTTGCGCATACTATTTTGTCGTAAAAGGTTGGCTTAGACATTTTTCACTTCTTCGATTCATTTTTTTAAAATGCCGGCATGCCCATCTCAAAATGTGAATTGCATTTTTATTCGCAAGCTTTCTAACCAAGCATTTCACTAAAATTGATCAAAAATGTACAAAATAGACAAATTTTGGGGACTTTTCAGCTTAAAAAGCTAATAATTAATAATATAATGGAAGTTTCGAGCTATGCATGCCGGAATCTTTTGAAAATGAGTCGAAGAAGTGAAAAATTTCAAGGTCAACCTTTTACGACAAAATAGTATGCGCAAGGAGATTTTTTAAGATACAGCCTCTACAGGCTCAAAAAGACTCTTCGACTGGGTTTACAGCCTGGCATGTGCCTTCAAAAGTCAAATTTTAGTCTCCCCAATGAAAAATTTTATATTACGAACAAATTATGACTGTAGGATCCATTTGGAAAATGGCAAGATTTTCACCAGAACCTCCCCTTAACTCACCAATGCATTTATTTTAAAAGATTGTTAGAAAAATGAACAGAAAAAGTTACAATATTTCTACTGGAATAGTACACGACAAGCGAGGGGATTAAGCCGCCGGTAATCCCTCGCCGACCGGCCAGACCCTCGGCCGGGCTGGGCCTGGCCGCGCTGCCCGGGCCGAGGTGGTGGGGATGACTCCGTGCCAACTATCGAATGGTCAAGGGTGGTCAGCTAACGGGAGTTGACTGTAGTATGTTCCCACATTAAATTCATAATTTTACGAATAATTTCACGACGAATGATTCATTATTTTTATGAAACACTCATTATTTTATGAATGCTTCATTCGAAAAATGAATAATTCATAAACACCCAAAAACGAATGATTCATTCCCCAATTTTTACGTGACAGCATCACGAGCCATTCGTAATTTTACGAATGTTTCATAATGTTGTATGAATAATTCATAATTTTACGAATCACTCATAAATTTATGAATGTTCCATAAAGTTTTTTATGAGCCTTTCTTGTACACTATTTTCCCATTAAAAAATCGTAAATTTAGGAACAATTGAACGATGAATGGTTCATTATTTTCTGAATGATTCGTAAAATCTGAATACCTTTCGGGCATTTTCAGGCACATTTTTCAACCAAAATATGAAAGGTTCATAATTGTTCATTTATGATTTTTTCGTAGTGAGCATGAAACGAGCCATTCTTAAATTTATGAAGCATTCATTGCCAAATAAGTCGTAAAATTACGACAACTTTTTTCAGTGTTGGCTTCTGGCCCACCGTGTGCCGCACTGCTAAAGGACAAATTCGAACAGCTCGCGGTGAAGCGCAGCGCAAAACGGCGTCCTCCAAACATTTCAAGCGATTTCAACACGGTAAACACGGAACCTGGTTTTCCCAGGAAGCCTATGGTAGAGACATAAGGTGATTTCCACGGAGTTCCTGGAAAAACCAGGTTCCGTTTTCACCGTGAAGACGTTCGCTCAGAAAGCCTTTTCGAGACAGACTGCCTCCAAACTGAGTCGCTACAAACAGACCAAAGCATGTGTGCGACAAGAACCTTATTTATTTTTGGACCTCGTTGTTCACCGGCCACCGGTTCGATGGCGGGGGGATAGGGTTTGAGTCACAGCGCATGACACCGGGTGTAAACTCTATCTGGCGTCCCGGCCGTCGCGGTTTGCGAAATTTGGTGCGACCTTCACAGTGAGTTTGAGGCCGTGGGGCCTCTATAACCTGCTGTGGAGTCGGTGGCGTAGCCGCGCTGCCAGACCCCGTGGCGGGGCGGCCGGGGCGGGGCGAAGCGGGTCGTGTCTTGATTTGTGGCAGCATTACGCGGAATACAGTCAGGACCGCCAACTTGGCTAAGCACACTTGAGACGCTGCAGTCCTCGAAACATTGCGGCAATCAAACGGCGGTCCGCGAAAGGCGGAAAGGCGGAGAGAGAGAGAGTTTAGTTTAGTTTATAAAAATGTTTTATTGGGGGGATTTGAATTAACAATCATTGGGATGATGTAGGACTAGAGAGAGAGAGAGAGAGAGAGAGAGAGAGAGAGAGAGAGAGAGAGAGAGAGAGAGAGAGAGAGAGAGAGAGAGAGAGAGAGAGAGAGAGAGAGAGAGAGAGAGAGAGAGATAAAGAGAGAGAGAGCTGGGCTTGCGGGTCACAGGGTCCGAGTCGCCGAGGGCCCCTCCAGGGCGAGAGGAGGGCAGTCGGTGCGCCCAAAGAAAAGATGAGCGATGCAGTGTCTGGCCGTGACGCCCTGGGCGTGGCGGGGCGGCGCGGGGCGTGGCGGGGTGTCCGGGGCCGTGCCCGCTGACCCCCTGGACACAGAGCGGGTTGCCCCCAGGCCAGGCTGGACTGCGGGCCAGAGGGCCCAGCCACGCCCCCGCACCACCGCGCACGCACTCTCCCCATTCCCACCGAAAAAAAGGGCTTCCAAATCCTTCGCCTCTTTCCCTTTCAATGATGGACCCCTCGAGAACGGGTAAGGGGAAATAATGAGCATTTTCAGACGCCGCAAAGATGGCCGCCAAAGACGGTTGTGCCACGTCCTGCAATCCCAAAAAAAGGACGCAACGTAGGCAATTACGGTTGCCTGTAAGTAGGTGAAACGTGCCCCCCGCGTGCCCCGCAGCCACACACTGCAAAAAATAAGGGTTGTTATGTTGCAGCAACTCGACAATCAGCATCAACAACGCTGTTTTGTTCGTAAACAAGCTCAGCTGTTTACAAGTTAGTTGGCTGACATGAGAAACGAATCAAATGTTAATTTTTACAGCGACAGGTAGTTCTAAAACAATCTTTTGTTGTTTTACTAGCGGCCCGGCCGACGTCACAAGTGGCTGTAATGCGGCTCGCCGGACATCCACTGCAGTCATCATCGGATATCAAAATTGATTCCCTTGAGTAACGGCTAGTCTACTACATACATTTTGTGGGTGGACAACGACTGTAGTCACGAAAAAATTTGAAAAGTTCGTTTTTAAATTACAACAACACCATTTCGTTTTACAGTGCAGGCTCCACCGCAGCAAGGCAAACCAGGCGCCCACCCTCTCCCCAGCCCTCCACGCTTTCCCCCTCCCCTCCCCTCATCCCTCCGCAGAGTCCGAGCGACAAAAAGCGGAGCGCAAACAGACAGAAAGAACAAGGGGTGGGGCCGGCGGCAGCCGCAGGCCGCGCGCCGCCACGCCGGGGCTGGGCCGGCCGGCCGGGCGGCCCAGGCCGGGGGCATCATGCCGCAGGACTAACTGAGGCACTGCCGCGCATTTTCCTCTTGTCCAAAGCCCCTCCCGTGGACTGCATGCACGACCACGGCGAGTCCAGGACGCCGGGGCCGCGGCAACCGTGGCGCGCATCCCCGCGGCCACCCTGCAGTCCGCTGGGGTGGAGGCCGCCGTGCAGGCTGGCGTGGAGGCCGTGCGGGAGGTCGACGTGGAGGTCGACGTAGAGGTCGACGTAGAGGCCGACGTGGAGGCCGACGTGGAGGCCGATGTGGAGGCCGACGTGGAGGCTGCCGTTGAGGCCAACGTGGACGCCGTCATGCTGACTAATTTTGGGTGACAAATAATACCGAATTGTCCTCACTCTATTTTGGTCGATAAATCATATCTCGCCCAAAGTATCGATCAAGACTTTTTCATTCCTGAGAGTAGGGCACTGTTCAGGAGGCCCTTCAGAAGGTCTTCCTGTCCTTTAAGGTCTTATCCAGGGGCGTCAGCTCAGAAGGGCCTGAAGTCCTTCCTGGAGACTTTTCTCAAGTCCTTCCTGAAGGCGCCTCTCCTGGAGATTTTCCTGGAGGCCGTCCTGGAAGCCGCGGGATCGTGCGCCAGAGCTCCAAGCCGCGCCGCCCGCCGCCTGCTGGCCTCTGGCTGGCCTCTGAACGATGGCAGCGGAAATGGCGAACCATTCCGCGCCGAAGTAAAACCGGGCGTCAATGTTACTGTCGGCGTAATATGGGGAGCGCCAGGGACAGAGGGGGGATGGGGAGGAGGGGAGAGAAAGGGGTGAAGAGAAAGGGGGGAGGAGTGGGGGGGGGGTCCGACCGCGCGCAGGGTAACAGCATCGCATCGCGTCTAAGAGGGTCCGGTATCTTGCGGGCCGTGACAAGAGAAAGCAAAGTGCCATGCCGCCGTGTCTCTTGCGAAGGGGTTGGCGGTTGACGTCGGCCCTGAGAGAGACAGAGAGAGACGTAGAGAGAGAGACAGAGGGAGAGAGAGAGAGAGAGAGAGAGAGAGAGAGAGAGAGAGAGAGAGAGAGAGAGACAGAGACAGAGAGAGAGACAGAGAGAGAGAGAGAGAGGCCCTGTCCGCCGCGCTCTGCGGCGTGGCTGTGCCGGGGAGGCTGGGCCGCCCGTCCTTGACGCGCCTCAACTCTCGCCAAAATAGCGGCAGCAGGCTCCAGGCCCCTCGAGGACGTGATATTGCAGCGTTCAATTATTGGTGGCTTCGCCCTTACTGCGGTGTAGTGGCTGCTTTGAACGAGAGTGCAGCAACGTAGCTGAAGCAGAATCCACTCCACAGTGGGCCAGAAGACCAGTGGAGGCGGCCGAAACTCTGGACTCGTTTTGAGCTCCATAGTCGCTTAATGCGACTCCACCACGTCTCCCCCCCTCGATGGATTGTTCTCCGGATGAGGAATCCATTGATAGGATCACACGGTCGCATCGTCCTGTTCAGCGACTCTGCAGCTCAAAACGCGTCTAGGGTTCTGGCTGCCTCCACCGGTCTTCTGGCCCACCGAGCGCTCCCTGTCTTGTTCTCGCACTTCTCTTTTGTTTTTCGTCATTCCGCCGCGTTATGTTTCATTTTGCGCCCATGCACGCTGGAAATTCGGCATTCACCTTTCCGCGAGACTACACTGCGAATCCATCAGGGTGGCACACACGCGTGCTCCGTGCTGTCGCAGAGGGCGAGAAATCTGGAGGACCTGGAGCCCGCCAATCACGCGCCAATCTCTCGTCCTGCGAACCGCACCAAAACCGCTGATGGACCGAGGCCCAATTCGGGCCAATTTGTCCACATGAGTACACTAGTGATTCACCCCTCGACGCTGTTACGAATGCTACACACTGCAAGTGTGGAATAGCTCACAAAGCCCCCATCTTTTGGCATGGCGCAAACGTGGAGAACTTCACGCTACTTGAAGTGTGGAGACTGCAAACTCTGCACACGGTAAAAACGGAACCTGGTTTTCCCAGGAAGTCTATGGTAGAGACATAGGCAATTTCCAGGGAGTTCCTGGGAAAGCCAGGAATCGTTTTTCCGTGCAAATTCCACACCTCCTCATTTCACGTGTGGAGTTGCCACACTGGGTTTCACAGTGCACGCACGGCCAGCTCGCGGTCGGCCAGGCCTTGGGTCAGGCCGTCCCGGTCGTTCCGGTCCAGACTCCCAGACGCCCCCGCGGCGCCACATCTGTCGCTCCGCACAATAAGCGGCCGGCCGAAAAAAAAAACGCGCCCCGGAAAATACGTTCTCTATATCGCGGGTAGCCGTCAGCTGGACCACTTCGAGTTTGACCGCTTTCCAAAAGAAGTCATAAAAGGGGCGTTTCCCGCCCGTTGTCCGGCGGCGCGGCCGGTCCTCGCAGTGGAGGGGCGACGGAACTTGAGATTTTGTTTGGCGAGGACCGCGACCGGCCAGACCCGCCGGAACGCCGCGGTGCTACTCTTTTCGCTCCCGTTTTCATTCGGTGTTCATTTTCTTTTATGTTTATTTCTCGCGTCCTTCCTATCCGGCGCCCTCCCACCTTCACTCTCCGCCTCTCCTCGCGGACAATTGGCTCTGGAGCGAAAGCTTTCTCGCGGTTTGGACACGGAGCAGTGGTTTGGAGTGAGTCCGCCCCGCCCCGCCCCGCCCCGCCCCGCCCCGCCCCGCCCCGCCCCGCCCCGCCCCGCCCCGCCCCGCCCCGCCCCGCCCCGCCCCGCCCCGCCCCGCCCCGCCCCGCCCCGCCCCGCCTTGCCGACGCAACGCGGTGTGTGACGCCCTGATTTCCAGGTAGCAGTGCCCTGCGGTCTATTTGCCCTGGGGATTTCGTTTGCGAAGCACGGCACGGCACGGCACGGCCCACGGCAGTGTCCAAGCCGAGGTACACAAATCGCTCCGATCGGCCGGACTGGCCGGACTGGGCGGACTGGGCTGGACCCTGTTTGCCCGGGCATCGGGCGTCCACGCCAGGCCCGGACTGGGCGGCCTCGCACTCGCAGGGGAGGAGAGACAGACAACTCGAGGCCGCTCGGCAGCTTGCGAGAGGGACGCGTCGGCCGGAGTCTCTGTGCGTGAGGAGAGAGGGCGAGAGAGGGCGAGAGAGAGGGAGAGAGAGAGAGAGAAGGAGAGAGAGAGAGAGAGAGAGAGAGAAGGAGAGAGAGAGAGAGAGAGAGAAGGAGAGAGAGAGAGAGAGACAGAGAGAGACACACACACAGACAGAGACACTCTCTGCGTCCCTCTCTCTTCTTTTCTCTCTCTCTCCATCCCCGTCCCCCCTCTCTCTCTCTCCTCTCTCTCTCTTCCTCTCTCTCCTCTCTCTCTTCCTCTCTCTCTCTCCCTCCTCTCTCTCCCTCTCTCTCTTTCTCTCTCTCTCCGAGGGGGTAACGACTTCGGGAATCCGGCTGACAGCATATTGGGAGGTAATCCGGGGTAATCCGGGGTAATCCGGGGTAATCCAGGATTATTTTGGTTGTAATCCGGAGGTAATTTGGGGATAATCCGGGGTAATCCGGGGTAATCCGTAATCCGGCTGACACGAAATTTACCAGTCGTTACCCCCTCGCTCTCTCTCTCTCGCTCGCTCTCTCTCTCTCCCCTCTCTCTCTCTCTCTCTCTCTCTCTCTCTCTCTCTCTCTCTGCGTGCGTGTGAGTCTGTGCCTCTGTGTTTGTGCGCGCGCGTGCCTGTGTGGTGCATGAAGGTGTTTGTTCAGGCGCCGGCTGGAGGGGCGCCACGCCGCGACGCCGCCGCCACCCTGCTGCGCGCTGCGCGGGGCTTGACGCGGCACGCCACTGGCGGCACGGCACGCGCGCAGCCCATGCAAAACACTTCCTGCAGCCGAGGCGCTCACCTAAGATTGTCGGCGTAACACGCTCGTCTCTCTCTCTCTCTCTCTCTCTCTCTCTCTCTCTCTCTCTCTCTCTCTCTCTCTCTCTCTCTCTCTCTCTCTCTCTCTCTCTCTCTCCCTCTCTCTCCGACGCCCCGCCGCGTGCCCCTCGCGCAGCCTGCTTGTCCAAACACTTGGTTTGGATCGACGCGCCGCTGCGCGCCGCCTGGCGGCATCGGCGTGGCTTGGCGAGCGGCCCGGCTGCTTGCGCCGTGCTTGCGCCCCTCGCGCCTCACGTCGTGGAAGCGGCCGACCGATCCCGAGAGGAGCGCCGTTCTCGTCGCTCCGTCTCTCTCGCTCCTAGACGGGACGCCCCATGAGTGGGAGAGAGACAGAGCGACGAAAACGACTCTCGGAATCGGTCTGCAGCCGCCGCGGCGCACAGCTGCGCGTGGCCCGGCCATCGAGGAGTCCGCGTCGACGCTGCCAAAGCACACTACTGGTTCCGAGAGTCGGTATCGTCGCTGTCCCTCTCGCACTCACGGGGGCCCTTTATGCGTGCGAGAGGTCAGTGAGCTGTAAATTAACCGCCTGGACGGTCATTTTTGGACTTTGTCTTCGGAAAGGCGGTGGAAATGGGCTTCCGCTCCTAAAAGAGATTATTTTACCACCCCTTTTTATCAGATGATACCTTTTCACCTCTTCTATTTTGTGAGGAGACGTCCTCTCGTGTGTGGACTTTGAAGTGAGCATCCCCTTTTTTCGCAAAAGACCGCTGCTGTAGGGTCTTTGCAGGCTCTGCTTCGGAGAGCTCAAAGTAATCGTGGAGCACGGGGTGCCTCGGGGTGCTTGGAGGCAAGAGGCCGTCACTCGACCACTCGTCTCGATGTCCTCACCCGGCAGCGTTTTTCTGGGCTTCCGAGAACGATATGGACTACGTACCGCAAAACGACGAACACTCAAAGGAGTCCATGAGGAAAAGTCGCTGGGTCGCCACTCTCTGGCACAGCGGCGTCTTTTCAGCCTCAGGGGAGTCGCAGGGCCAGTCGAACCCGCCTGACATGTTAGACGGTGATCGGCTGAGAGGGAAGAGACTTGGCATTGCAGGTTTCCAGGAAAGCCCAAGGAAATCCGCGGGGGGTAAACACTCGCGCAATATCCTGTACAGAGAAACTATGTTATTGCTACACTCGTTTGAATTATGTCAGCATGTCACGTGTCTGAAAACCTGATCAAAATTTTGCGTGCACAAAATCGTGCAGGTGGCACGTACAAAATTCTACATAAACATTTAGTGAGTTCTGACAAGATTAACACGAGTGTGCTTTAACGTATTGCAACTCAATTTTTCGTGAAACGACTTTTTGAGGTGCGGCGCTGCAGCGAGTCCACGCCAAACACGAAGTACACACAAACACACACTCTGAGTAAATAAGAGAGATTCTTCTGTAGGGCTTGTTTGGCCTGCATACGCAGTTTGATGCTGAACAAAACAAGTTTTGCGAGTGGAGTGGACGCGGCAGCCCTTCGCTTCGGCCCTTCGGTCCGGGACAGCGCTCGCGCGACCCGAGCACCGCGAGGCCTCCGCCTCCTCCGCGGGGAGCGAGCGGGGCTAAGCGAGGCGGCCCGCGGCCCCGCCAGGGCCCCCTCCAGAAGAGTCGTCTTCGTCGCTCTGTCTCTCTCGCTCCGAGACGAGGCGCCCCGTGAGTGCGAGAGAGACGGAGAGGGCGGAGGCAGCGCAGCCAGCCAAGAGCCCCTCAGCATCCCTTTACGGCAGTCATAACACTCGGGGAATCAAACGTAAAGACGCCATCGCCTCCACGGCGCGGACGGCCATCCCGGCAGACTCTCGCTCTGTCTCTCTCGCACTCACGGGCACTCATGGGTGCGAGAGAGACAGAGCGATGAGAACGACTCTCGGAATCAGTCTGCTTGCGGGGCGGAGCAGCGGTTGGAGGCACGCGGACGCCACTGGACGCCACCGCGCCCTCTCCGGCAGTGCAGGGCCCTGCAGCCTCTGCAGCCCCGAGAGGCGCGGCCACGAGCCGCGCTCCTACGTGGATGCAAGCAGCACTGTGAAAACCTTACAAACTATTCCAGGCCGTGCAAAGCAAAGCAGTTTGTTACAACAAAGTATTTTGAGCATACGTAAGCTTACAAAGAAAATACTATGTAATTGACGAACTATTTCTTCGTATAACAAAGTAAATTAGTTTGTTCGTATGTATGCTCAAAATACTTGGTAAGGTTTTAAGGGTGAGAGACAGGAGGGTGGTCGAGTGAAGTTGGCAGTCTCGACACCTCAAGTGCGGGGTAGCTCATGGAGCCCGCCTCTTGGCACCGAGCGCTTCGCCGATCTGTCTCCCATGTACCGGGACGCAACGCTCCTCGAGTGCGAGGGAGACGGCGAGTGGCGAAGTTCGGAGGCAGCCTGATTCCGAGGGTCGTATTCGTCGCTCTGTCTCTGTCGCACTCATTGGGCGTACCATAGGTGCGATAGAGGCGGAGTGATGAAATCGACTCTCGGAATCAGGCTGCTGGCACCGCCACGCGCCACGCTCCAACAAGGTGGGCCAGCATCACGGCGCGGGTTAAGTGGCTGGAGCCATATTGGCGACATCAAAGCGGAGAGAGAGAGAGAGAGAGAAAGAGAGAGAGAGAGAGAGAGAGAGAGTGAGAGAGAGAGAGAGAGAGGGAGAGGGAGAGAGAGAGAGAGAGAGAGTGAGAGAGAGAGAGGGAGAGGGAGAGAGAGAGAGAGAGAGAAGAGCGGGGAGGGCCCTTGTCAGACTTTGAGTCGCGGTCGCGGGGACCAAGGCGATATTAGCGCAGCGTCGCTGCGTCGCTCGGCGCGGTCTGAGTGGCTGCGTGGCGGACGAGACGAGACGCTTTGGACGGCTACGAGGCGAGCCGAGAGGCCCAAAGGCGCCGAAAGGCCGCAAGGTGCGGCCTGCACCGGCCGGGCCCACACCGCAAGTGTTGCACGCCTGAGCACCCTCACCGAGGGGCGCCTCCCTGAAAAGTTTGTGTACAATGATGAGTGTGCGAATGAACAAGAATGTGCGAGATTTCTGGCGCATCTGCCACGCATGTTGCCTACTCACAGGCGTTTTTGCCACCTGAATGTGGAATGAGTTCAAGTTTTGTAACTATGAATGTGGGAAGCCTCCGCGAGGGCAGTCCGCGGATTCCGCCAGTCCTGTCGCGGCCTTCGCGAGACCTCGCGAGCGTCCCGTGTCCTCGCGGCCTGCCCTCGCGAAACCCGTGAGAGGACTCGCGAAGCCCGCGAGAGGACTCGCGAGGCCCGCGGCGGACTGCCCTCGCGGAGGCCGCGAGGTGTCCGCGGAACGACAACTGGGGCTGTGCAAGACGGGTGGCCACCCTAGCTCTGCCGTGCGCCCGCCGACTGCCGCATAGGCAAGCCCGGATGTAGGGCTCCAAGCGGGTTGCATAGTAACCATTTCTCACGGGGTCCGTGACCCACCTGGTACGTAGCATCTAGTGTGTTGCTCGTAAATGGCACTTTTAAGACAGTGTTGAAGTTACCCGTCGGAAGTCACCTCCATTGGACGGTATTCTACGACCTTCACGGCTGAACGACGGCCAAGGCCTCTATGACCACCACGGGATCCATGGCCACCACGTCCCCCAAGACCGTCACGGCCTTCAGGGTCTTCATGACCCAAGCCTCAAGACCGTCGTCACAGCCTCCACGCACCTTCAACCACCATGGCACGACCGCCACGGTCACGGTCACCACGGGATCCACGACCACCACGGCCTCCACGACCACCACGGCCTCCACGACCACCAGGGCGTCCACGACCTAGGGCGTCCACGACCACCACGGCCTCCACGACCACGGCCTCCACGACCACCACGGCCTCCACGACCACCACGGCCTCCACGACCACCAGGGCGTCCACGACCTAGGGCGTCCACGACCACCACGGCCTCCACGACCACGGCCTCCACGACCACCACGGCCTCCACGACCACCACGGCCTCCACGACCACCACGGCCTCCACGACCACCAGGGCGTCCACGACCTAGGGCGTCCACGACCACCACGGCCTCCACGACCACGGCCTCCACGACCACCACGGCGTCCACGACCACCACGGCCTCCACGACCACCACGGCCTCCACGACCACGGCCTCCACGACCACCACGGCCTCCACGACCACCACGGCCTCCACGACCACCAGGGCGTCCACGACCTAGGGCGTCCACGACCACCACGGCCTCCACGACCACGGCCTCCACGACCACCACGGCCTCCACGATCTCCACGGCCTCCACGACCACCAGGGCGTCCACGACCTAGGGCGTCCACGACCACCACGGCCTCCACGACCACGGCCTCCACGACCAGCGCGGCCTCCATGACCACCACGGCCTCCACGACCACCACGACCACCACGGCCTTCGTCCTCCACGCCACGTCGAGGCCGAGGCCCTCGGTGACTGATGACGCAGCGCACGGCCTCGCCCCGCCGGAGCGGCGGAGCAGCGGCTGCACATTTCTTCTGTTGGTCTTGGCAGCGTTTTCAAAGTGATAGTTCGAGAGATATGCAAATTCCCTGCGGCTGAGAGGCGGACGCTCCCCGTCGCTCCCCGTCGCTCCCCGTCGCTCCCCGTCGCTCCCCGTCGCTCCCCGTCGCTCCCCGTCGCTCCCCGTCGCTCCCCGTCGCTCCCCGTCGCTCCCCGTCGCTCCCCGTCGCTCCCCGTCGCTCCCCGTCGCTCCCCGTCGCTCCCCGTCGCTCCCCGTCGCTCCCCGTCGCTCCCCGTCGCTCCCCGTCGTCTCGCTCCGTCGCTCCCGTCGCTCCCCGTCGCTCCCCGTCGCTCCCCGTCGCTCCCCGTCGCTCCCCGTCGCTCCCCGTCGCTCCCCGTCGCTCCCCGTCGCTCCCCGTCGCTCCCCGTCGCTCCCCGTCGCCCGTCGCTCCCCGTCGCTCCCCGTCGCTCCCCGTCGCTCCCCGTCGCTCCCCGTCCGTCTTGTCCGGGGCGGGGTGGGGCGGGGTGGGGCGGGGTGGGGTGTCGGGGTATCTTCCTCCCTGGGACATCATTAGTCGAGGCCTGTCGCTGCGCTGGTGACAGTAATGTAGCTGTCGCCGTTATAATTCCTCGTCGTCGTGATGGTCGTGATGTATGATTGTCCGTGGATGGATAAGTCGGACACGGCGGCCCGGCTCGCTTTGCAGCCCTGGCGGTCCCGACGGCCCTGGCGGCCCCTTGCAGCGCTGCCAACCTGCCAGACAAATTACTCGGCGAGGCTCTGTGGCGCCACGGCGCGCCACGCCGGCGGGTTGCCTACCCTGCTCAGACCCGCCTAAGCCCCACGGCTCCGCACCCCGATGGCAGCAGCCTGCCTCCCCCAATAGTCTACACTGTGAAACCGAGTGTGGAGAGCTCATCGGTTGAAATGCCGAGGCATGGAACTTTCTGTCTCCGCACTTGGAAGTGCGGAGTTTTGCTGTAGCGACACTTCGGGCGTGGAGTTCTCCACGTTTGCACCATGCCAAGAGGCAGGGGCCCCGTGAGCTTCCCCACACTTGAAGTGTGGAGATTGCAAACTCCACACGTTGGAGTGTGGTTGGGGTTCCCCACATACTTGGTTTTACAGTAACCTCCAGCTTCCCTCTTTCCCCCAACCGTCCTTCCCCGTCCCCCTTCCCCCCTTGACTCCTCCGCCAGCGTCCGCATAACGCACTGCCACCGAAAGCGCAAACGATACCTTAGGAAAGACGCGTTCAAAAGATTTCTGCTGGGATCCCGCGCATTCAGTGGGACTCTTTCGGGATACCTCGGCCGCTGCCCTCCCTCTCCGCGAGCACGCACATCTCTGCCACGCTTTCCTGCTGATTGGGTATCGCAGAGAGTCCCGGCGAACTTGCCGGAGGCGGGGCAGACCGATTCCGAGAGTCGTTTTCTTCGCTCTGTCTCTCTCGCACCCGTACGGGACGCTCCATGAGTGCGAGAGAGACAGAGCGACGGAGACGGCTCTCGGAATCAGTCTGCAGCTTCGGCGCTGCAGCGGCAAGACAACCAAGGGCACCGCGAGGGCCACCGCCGCGCAGCCTCGGCGCGGCCACAAGCAGCCTGTGCTTCTGAAGACTCCAGTGAAGTTCCTGCAGCACCGGCCGCGACTTCGCCCCGCAGCAGCCGCAGCAGCGCGGAGGTCGCCAAGATGCTTGCTGTTGTGGAGGGGCGGGGTATCTGTGGTACCGCGGCACCGGGGCAGGTAGTTGGCAAGAAGTACCTCCGTTCGGAGGATAGTCGGCGCGGCATGGCGTGGCGGTTGGCGGGGTGGGGGTGGGGGTGGTCAGGCGGGAGGTGGGGTGAGGCGGGGTGAGGCGGGGCGAGGCGGGGCGGGGCGGGTTCGCATCGCTTCATCCCCGTAGCCACGGCGGCGACCGCATTACTTATGTGTGTTGTTGTTGACAAGCTTCCGGTTAGTTATGTCGAGGAATACCTACACTGGTAGCCAGCGCCGTGGCAGGCGGCGCCTTGCCGCCTTGGCCTTCATTAGACTAGCACTGCCGGCATCGAGCCCCGGCAGGCTAGGCTAGGCGGGCCCGCGCCGTCACACAGTGCGCCAGAAGACAGGTGGAGACGGCCAAAACTCTAGACGTGTTTTGAGCTCCAGAGTCGCTAAACAGGACTCGAACCGACCGTGTGACCCCACCAATGGGTTCTTTGTTCGGAGAGCAATCCATTGGTGGGGTCACACGTTCGGTTGGAGGCCGATTTAGCGACTCTGGAGCTCAAAACGCGTTTAGAGTTTTGGCCGCCTCCACTGGTCTTCTGGCCCACTGTGCGTCAGGTCAGACAGGTAGGACACCAGAGCCGGCTTGTCGTCGCACTGTCTCCCCCGCACCTGAACGGGGTTACCCTTCACGGCGACTCACTCCGTACCTTACCATCGCAGTACTGACTCAGTAATCGCTCAGTCCTCACTCATTACTTGCAAAGGTGGCCATAAGCCTTTAGGCTACCTCCCTGAAACTTCTCGAACCCCAGTGTATGGCCACGGTGGCCACGGTGGGGCGACGGCGCGCTGCATTCAGGGTGGCCGCACATCATCACTGCTCTGCGCTGCGCCGCCGGGCCAAGTTTGGCGGCGGTGCGTCTCGGCGTGTCGCCCTCGTTAGCGCTTTCACAGTGTTGTAGTCAGCAAACTCGAGCCTGGCCGAAGGCACGCCGAAGGCACGCCGCCGCATACATATGCAACACCAAAATGTAATCTCGTTTCCGACACGAGCAATTTTCCCGGACTTGTTGGGGGGGAAGGCTTCTTCTTTCTGCGGCTTTTTGAGATAAAGCTTGCCGCCCACACACACACACACACACACACACACACGAAATGCCCCTGTGTGGAGCACGCACACAAAGAGGAAGGAACTTCCTGTTCGGTTTGCAAATGGTTGTCATTCCTCCCGGTGCTTTATATGGCGAAACTCTTAAGTGCGTTATGCAAATAGTTTGAGCCCAGTGGCGACATCCCCGGCCTGCTCGGGGTCTGGGCTTGCGGGCCCTGGGCCGCCCGCCCCGTCGCCGGCAAACACACCCCGCGCTGCCCCGCCCCACCCCGCCCCACCCCGCCCCGCCCCGCCCCGCCCCGCCCCGCCCCGCCCCGCCCCGCCCCGGTCAGGTGCCCGGCTGCCGCGAATTAGGCGCAAATAGGGCAGTGAGGCAACAACTTGAGTGGTGCCGACCACGACTGGAAGCGCTTTCGGGGTCCGTTATCAACACGCGTGGAACAGAGCACGCCACGCCACTGTCTGAAACAGGTCGGGTAGTGCCACGCGCACCCCGCGAAATAGGTGTCCATTCCACTTCGGACCGACGGGGTATGCAAAACCTGTGACCCACACTGAAAAACCAAACGGGGTCTAGACATCACCAACTGATGCGGTCAAAATGGCACCCATTTGACCACACCAGTAGTGTAGTCTAGACCACGTTTGGTTTTTCAGTGCACGACGCTATTACGTTCTTTAACGCCTCCAAATAATCAAGAATCCAAATAATCAAAAAAAAAAAAAAAAAAAACACCCCAAAAATAGGTGAAAATTTGAGATTTTCGGATATTATCCGAGTATCACGCGAGTGCATACTCGATACTCGACCCCCTCGCTCAGGACGATTTCCTGAGTCATCCTGCAAAATGTTTTTGACCAACTCCAGACCATTTCAGATTTTACAGCAATTTGAAATATATTTGTCAACTTGTAAAGTCACTTAGCCAATGGGCATGTTTAGTGGTCATCCCCATCCCAGGCCTGATATATTTTTGGGCCGCCTACAAATTAAATTTGGACTTGGAATAATGCATGCAGGGCCTTTGGCGGCTTTTGGAGAGTGAAATCTAGTGAACCATTTTACTCGAACTTTTTTCCGTACAATTATCCCTAAAATGCAAAAGTAACACAGTAGGACAACACACTGGGAATTGGGTGCGGAGACACTGTTGCTGGCACTGCGGACGTGCCTAGCACGTCTGCCTCCGAACAACATTCCTCGGGACAGTCGCTCCGACTCGTACTCCTGTTAGCGCGAGAGAGACAGGGCGACGGCGCTGTTCGGAGACAGCCTGCAGCAGACTGATTCCGAGAGTCGTTTCCGTCGCTCTGTCTCTCTCGCACCTGTGCGGGACGCCCCACGAGTGCGAGAGAGACAGAGCGACGAAAGCGACTCCCGGAGTCGGCCTGCAGGTGCCGGCGGCCGCCATGAAGGGTGGCCGGCCGCACATCTCGTTTGAATAAAAAGCGTTGATGCATAGTAACGCGCTGGAGGTACACTACGCGGTGGCGTCCGGCGGTCCGGCAGGGCCCGTTGCCGCGTGACCCACATCACGGCCTGGATGGCCCGGACGGCCTACTTCCATTATGCGTGCCAACGCCCCACGCCCACGCACTGTGAAACCAAGTGAGGAGAACTTCACTCTTGAAACGCGGCGGTGTGGAATTTGCGGTCGTATCCGCTCAATTGGAAGCGCGGAGTTTGCAGTGTCCACACTTCAAATGTGGAGTGCTCCACGTTTGCGCCATGCCGAGAAACAAGGGCCTCGGTGAGCCACTCCACGCTAAAGGTGTGGTGTGTAGCGTCCAAGTGTGGAGAATTTCTCCGCACCTGAAAGTGTGACATTCTGCAAAAGACTTGGTTTGACAGTGCGTTCCCGCCATGGTCCGGTCCAGGGTCCACGTCTGCTTCGGATCTTCGGATCAAGAGGCTGCCGTCGGGGTGGTGCGGCCGTATTCGTAACGCCGTATTCGTAACTTAGGGGTGCGGGGCGGGGCGGGGCGTGGCGGGCACGACCGGGCCACTTGGCTTGTTTGTGCATGTCCGCCCTGCCCCGCCCGCCATGCCCGCCGCTCCGGCCCGGCCCTAGAGTACTTCCGGAAGACGGCCCCCGCTTGCTGTGTACTTATTTCCCTCAGCATTTTCCAGTGGTCCTGCCTGGACGGACTGGACGGACTGGACGGAGGGTTTCCCTCTCCGCCATCCCCCGGGGGGTGACAAAAGCAGGATGCGATGTTGTTGTTGCTGCTGCCGTTGGTTGATGTCATCATCGCCGTCGACGTGCTGCAGCGACGCGATGCGCGCCCCCCTCGTGGCCGTGGCCCCCGTCCATGAGTGAGGAATGCTTTTCGTTGTCCGAGCTGGCGCGGCGGGCGCGGCTGGCGCGCGGTGGACGTGCCCTCCGGCAGACCGATTCCGAGAGTCGCCTTCGTCTCTCTCGCACCTTGCGGAAGGCGCCGCGAGTGCGGAGAGAGACAGAGCGACGAAGGCGACTCTCGGAATCGGTCTGCGGACGCGTGCCACCCCTTTCGCCCCACTGCACCGCCTCGTCCTCTCCAACCCCACCCCTTCCACCTTCGCCTCGCCCTCCCGACCCCTCCCCCTTCCACTGCCCCGCCACTTTGACAAATCTGCAGTGTTTTTCCACGCTTCTAAATGTTTGTACAGGGACTCATAAAGCTACTGCCTCGGCACCTGTCAGTGTCGGCGTCGGCCTCCCGCTGGCCCTGCCCGCCCTGCCCGCCCTGCCCGCCCCGCCCGCCCCGCCGGCCCCGCCCGCCCCCTGCCGGCTCGAGGGCGGTGTGCTAACAAATTGACTTCGGGGCGCCCGGCCGAGCGGGCGAGGTCGTGAGCGTGGACGCGAGCGTGGCCGTGTGCGCGAGCGTCGTAGCATGGCCGCGCGCGTGGCTACGAGCGCGAGCGTGGCCACGAACCTGGCTGCTGGCTACGGGCGTGGGTGCGAGCGTGGCCCCGGCCCGCGAGCGTGGCGTCGGTCGTGGCAGTGAGCGCGGCTGCGAGGGTCCGCGAGCGTGGTGTCAGGCGTGGCTGCATGCACTGAAAAAAGTTGTCGTAATTTTACGACATATTTGGCGATGAATGCTTCATAAATTTATGAATGGCTCGTTTCATGCTCACTACGAAAAAATCATAAATGAACAATTATGAACCTTTCATATTTTGGTTGAAAAATGTGCCTGAAAATGCCCGAAAGGTATTCAGATTTTACGAATCATTCATGAAATAATGAACCATTCATCGTTCAATTGTTCCTAAATTTACGATTTTTTAATGGGAAAATAGTGTACAAGAATGGCTCATAAAAAACTTTATGGAACATTCATAAATTTATGAATGATTCGTAAAATTATGAATTATTCATACAACATTATGAAACATTCGTAAAATTACGAATGGCTCGTGATGCTGTCACGTAAAAATTGGGGAATGAATCATTCGTTTTTGGGTGTTTATGAATTATTCATTTTTCGAATGAAGCATTCATAAAATAATGAGTGTTTCATAAAAATAATGAATCATTCGTCGTGAAATTATTCGTAAAATTATGAATTTAATGTGGGAAAATACTATACAAGAATGGTTCGTAATATTACGACTTTTTTTCTCACAGTGTGCGCTTTACACGGGCGTGGTCGCGAGCGTCGATGCGAGCGTGGCAGTGTGGGCGCGGCTGTCAGCGTAACAGCGAGCGTGATCGCGGGCATGGCCGTGGCGTGAGCGTGCACAGAGAGCGCTACCCGCGGAGCCCCGAGGCGGGTCCGCCGCGGTCCGGCGTCCACCCCTCCGCCGCCGCTGGCGTCGGTGGCCCGACTCGGTCCCGACGGGGAGGGCCGGACCGCGCTCGAAGCGGTAAGCAGTATTCGGGGCGTAAAACCAGGAAACTCGTTTTTGCACAGGGAGGGGGGGGGGTAGTTTGTCGCGGTTTGCCGCGCGGGGATTCAGAACGGCACTCTTCTTGCCTACGCCTGCGCTGTGCTGCCGATAGGGCACGATAACCTCGTTGGGTGCGGACCGCAGTTTGGAAAGGGGAGGGGGGGGGATTGGTGCGTGCAGCGCCCAGGTGACGACAAACTCCCCTCCGTGGCACCTCCAGTCCGCCCAGACACGCCGCCCATCTGTCACGACGGCGTAAGTCGCCGCGTGCGAGGGCTACCGCCTTGGCTACCGCCTTGGCTACTGCCGGCCCTGCCGCGCGGAGGGGCGGCGCTGCTGCACTGTCAAGCCGAGTGTGGTGGACCACACTTCCTTGAGAGGAGTACTCCACGCTAAGACCTGTGGAGTTTGCACACTGCACACTTCGAGTGTGGAGTAGCTCACAGAGTTCTTAATCTGTGGGCGGTGCGAACGCGGAGACCTCCACACTCGACTCCACCGTGCAGACAGCAAACTCTGCAAATGCCACACCTCCTCATTTCCAGTTTCCAGTGTGGCGTTCTCCGCACTGGTTTCACAGTGTGCTGCAGGCCGAGGGGCGGCGGCTGCGGGAAACAATAAACTTGAAGACGTCCTACCGGGATCGCCCCCGCCGCTCTTTTCCCCAGCCGTAGGCATATTCCAACTTTGGAAAATAGAATCACGTGAAAAATTTGCATTAAGACGAACGAGGGGTTTGAGGACTCAGAAGAGAACAACTCTTTTTTTCCGATACTAGTAATGCCCGCGTAGCAGAAACTCGCCGCCCTCCGTCGGCCAACAGAGCCGTGCCATGTGGCCGTGCCATGCGACCGTGCCCTACCACGCGCGGCGCTGCGAGCGGTTTGGCTAGCAACGGGAATCCAACAGGCCGCGGTCGGGCGGCGGAGTGTATATGTGGCTCTGGTTCTGTGGGTCTGTGTGCGTGTAACTGTGTGAGTCAGGGTAAAATTAAAATGGTTAGAAGTGGCACCAGTTTGGGGTGAGATGCCGTTGCCGGCGCGCCGGCTGCGTACTGCTGTTCCTGGTCGCGGCGTGTGTACGTGTTTGTGTGTGTGTCCGTGTGTGTGTGTGTGTGCGTGCGTGTGTGCGCGCGTTTGCGAGTGTGGGTGTGTGTCGGTGTGCGCGTGCGTGGCCCCAGCGAGCCGCGTCCATATGGTCCTCCTCCCATTGAGGCAGCTGTTTACATACCTCCTTCTTCTCGGCCTCCTCCCCCTCGCGGCCCGTAGGCCCGTCCCACGGTCCCGCGGCGCAGAAGGGCGGGGTGGGGCGGGGCGGGGTGGGGTGGGGCGGGGTGGGGTGGGGCGGGGTGGGGCCGGGTGGGGTGGGTGGCTGTCGGGGGCATTCCTCGACGCCTCGGCCATGGCACGCCACAGCCCCGGCAAGGTAAAAAGCGGTGTCGTTCGCCTTTTTGGGAGGCAAAAACTGGGCGGCGCGCCGACGACGCGGTCCTGAGCGACGCGGGGCGAGGCGCGGCGCGGCGGGGCGCGGCCGAACGGGTGAGGCATTGGGCCCCTCTCGGCAGGGAAAGATTACAGTGACAACACATTAGTCCTAATTTTGTGGATGTCGGTGCAATTAGCCGGGGACGAATCGGCACCAGGTGGGGCGGGGCGGGGCGGCGCCGTGCGGTCGGAAGGGAGTGGTAATTAGACGCATCAGGTGAGGCTCGGCCCATTGCCCGGACGCTGCCGCGCCGCCACGCCCCGCTGTGCTTCCGTCCCTTCGCAGCCATTCCCCTCCCGGTGCGGTCGCGCACGGAGTCGAGATCGTGTTGGCGCAGGGCGCCATGCCATGAGGCCACATGACAGCGCCGCTGTCGTGGTGCACGGCGCCGAGGTCATGCACGCGTGCATGCGTCGACGCCGAGGTCATGCGCGGCGCCTAGGTCATGCCGAGGTCATGCACAGCGCTGAGGTCAAACATGGCGGCGAGGTCATCGCCGGCGTGAAGCTCGGCGCCGAGGTCATCGCCGAGGTCAAGCACGGCGCCGAGGTCATCGCCGAGGTCAACACGGCGCCGAGGTCATCGCCGAGGTCAAGCACGGCGCTGAGGTCAAGCACGGCACCAAGGTCATCACCGAGGCCATGCCCGATTCCGAGGCCATCGCCGAGGTTACACTCGGCGCGGAGGTAATGCATGGCGGCAAGTTCATGCACGGTTCATCGGTGCAGAGTCATCGAGCAGATGCTGACCATCAGGGTGTCCATCGCCATGAAGGCGCCCATCGCTGAGTGGCATGGTGGACTCCCAGAGACTCCAGGTAGTGCAACGAGAGAAGACGCGTAACGACCCCCTTTCCAGCGCGCGACTGGCTATCGCAGCATGGCTTCGTCGAGCGCGTGGCGGACCCATGCAAGGGCACTGCAAGGGCCGGCAGAGGGCGCGGCCGCCTCGCAAACGAGTCGCTCTGTCTCTCTCGCACCCTTAGGGACGCCCCATGAGTGCGAGAGAGACAGAGCGACGAAAACGTTTCTCCCGGAACCAGTCTGCAGTGTTGTCCTGTGGCCAACTAGTTCCGTACGAAAAGTCAAGAGGTCTTGTGCCTCAATGCACCCACTCTGGAGTATGAAGCTAAGGTCGAGCGCTGGCCGGGCCCGCCGGACCAAATGGCCGCGCCGCACCCCGAGCGGTACGGTGCCCGTCGCGGTGCCCGTCGTCAAGATGTCCCGTCAAAGGCAGGAGGAGAAATGACCATTCGGCTGAATCAAAGCGGAAGATGGGCAAAAGAGGACCAGGTCCTGACATTGCATCTCCAAACACACGGGGCGTCGTCGGACGACGCTGGCCGTGGCGCAACGCCAGCCGCGTCTATCTGTCTGTCTGCCTCTCGTCCTTTGATGGTACCAGTGTACCAGTCACCTGTATCCACTGAAAAAAGTTGTCGTAATTTTACGACATATTTGGCGATGAATGCTTCATAAATTTATGAATGGCTCGTTTCATGCTCACTACGAAAAAATCATAAATGAACAATTATGAACCTTTCATATTTTGGTTGAAAAATGTGCCTGAAAATGCCCGAAAGGTATTCAGATTTTACGAATCATTCATGAAATAATGAACCATTCATCGTTCAATTGTTCCTAAATTTACGATTTTTTAATGGGAAAATAGTGTACAAGAATGGCTCATAAAAAACTTTATGGAACATTCATAAATTTATGAATGATTCGTAAAATTATGAATTATTCATACAACATTATGAAACATTCGTAAAATTACGAATGGCTCGTGATGCTGTCACGTAAAAATTGGGGAATGAATCATTCGTTTTTGGGTGTTTATGAATTATTCATTTTTCGAATGAAGCATTCATAAAATAATGAGTGTTTCATAAAAATAATGAATCATTCGTCGTGAAATTATTCGTAAAATTATGAATTTAATGTGGGAAAATACTATACAAGAATGGTTCGTAATATTACGACTTTTTTTCTCACAGTGTCCCAGGGTCTTTTTCACCGCTCTGCCTCTCTCGCACTCGTGCGCGTCCTGTATAGGTGCGAGGGAGACTCTGGAGCAGTCTGCTTTACTCATTCGTAGTTACAACAGTGGCCGCGACGCAAGGGGAAGCGCGCTGAGCTTTGCCTTCGAACCCCTACACTGTAGGGGTAGGTTGGGGAAGAAAAATACAGGGTAAGAAAAGTACACCCCCCTTGTAGCCTACTATTCCAGTACATGACATCCATTTAACAGTGTTTTCACACTCAGGTTTCCATGTTTAGTTGAAATCACTGGTCGACGGATGGCTAAAAGTCAAGACATGCACTGAGAAAACCTTACAAACTATTTTGGGCCTTACTAAGAAAATTAGTTTGTATAACAAAGTATTTTCAGCATACATAAGCTTACAAAGAAAATACTTCGTAATTTACAAACCATTTCTTCGTATAACAAAGTATATTAGTTTGTTATATGTATGCTCAAAATACTTCGTAAGGTTTTAAGAGTGTGAGCTCCACAAGGGTTGTACTTTTCTTACCCTGTACTTTTCTTCCCCAACCTACCCCTATCACCACGACTTCCGGAAGAATCGACGGTAGACCAAGCTAGACTGATTCCGTGAGACGTTTTCGCCGCTCTGTCTCTCTCGCACTCATTGGGGCGCAACGAGTAGGCGCGAGAGAGACAGAGCGACGAAAACGACTCTCGGAATCATACTGCAGATCGCTAATCACTCCGTACTCGAAGCGCTTGCGTGTGCGTGAGGCGCTAACAGTGGCGCTGCTGGGCGCTGCGCGAAAGACGCGGCTGCTGAAAGGTGCGAGGGAGGCGCACCCTCGCCTCGGCTCACCTCGGTGGGGGTAGCGACTGCTAGCGCGGCGGGGTGCTGCGGGGGGCGTGGGCGCGCCCGCGCCGCGCCCGCGCCCGCGCCGCCGCCAGCAGCCAGTCTCCGACCAGCCTCGACGCGGAGCGCACGCTCGCCGCCCTACGCCCCGCCTCGCTTCGCGCTCGTCGTCCTCGTCGTCGTGGTCCTCGCGTCGCGACCTCGCGCTCGGCGGCCCGGCTCCGTTCCGGCTGGGCCCGGCGCCGCGCCTCCCTCTCGTCCCGCCGTGACGGGAACAGTGTCGTGACGGTGACAGTGCCGTGACGTCGACAGTGTTGTGACGGTGTCAAGTCCGTGACGGTGACAGTGTTGTGACGGTGACAAGTCCGTGACGGTGCCTAAACCGTGACGCTGTCAAGGCCACCATTACGGTGTCGAGGCCTAGACGGTGACAGTGTTGTGACGGCGTCAACGCCGTGGCAACGCCGTGACAACGCCGTGACAACGCCGTGACAACGCCGTGACAACGACCTGACTCAAGAGATTGCATCGCCACTGGATTAATTTGAGGCGCCGCCTGCCGCTCCGAGCCGTCCTCGCGGCGACAGACAGTGCGTGAGTGTTAGTGCGTGTGTGTGAGAGAGAGATAGAAAGAGAGCGTGTGTGTGCGCGCTCGCGCTAGTGCCAGTGAGCGCGTCCATGGTCCCTGCGGCGGCGCCCGGCCCTCGACGGCGCCCCGGGCCTCCAGGAAGACAACGTTGAAGAAGGTCGCCATGCTGTCGTCGTGCACGGTCACGCGGACCGGGTCCGTCATGACGGCGCTCTGGATGTGCGTCCTGGTCATCGCCACGCTCAACGCCAAAGGTGAGTCACCACACCGTCAGCTAGACGCCACCAGCGACGCGGCCGTCAGCGACAAACCGCCAGCAGCCTGTTTCCGTGAGTCGTACTCGTCGCTCTGTCTCTCTCGCACCTGCACGGGACGCACCGTGAGTGCGAGAGAGACAGAGCGACGAAAACTTCTCGCGGAATCAGTCTGCAGAGTACGCAGCCACAGGTCGCCGCCAAGGACGCGACCCCGCGGTGCGCTCTGTCTGACCTTCGCCTGCTGGCTGGTATTCCAAACAGTGCCTTCGTCGCTCTCGGTCTCTCTCGCACTCATTGGACGTCCCGTAGGCGTGCGAGAGAGACAGAGCGACAATGTCCTGTCCGCCTATGGTCCACTGAGAATCCAAACGCTATGAGTATAGCGTCAATTGGTGCAATACAAAAGCATTGCACATGAAGTGCAATACCTCCCCAATCCCATGCATTATCATAGGGCATTTTCGGGATGCATTGCACGTAAGGTGCAATATGGCCAATCGCATTGCACGTATGGTGCGATATCTCAGCTGTATTGCACCATACGTGCTATACTCATAGCGTTAGGAATCTCAGTGTCAGCGAGCCCACCACCACACTGGCATGGCGTCGCATGACGTCATCGGGAAGGAAGCGCAAGGCCCGTGCCGATCGGCTGCATTTCCATCCCTCGCAACTGTTTCGCGTTTCCCAGGCTGCAGGCTGCAGACGGGTCCCGAGCTGCAAAACCGATTCCGAGAGTGCTCTCCGTCGCGCCGTCTCTGTCGCACCCATAAGGGACGCTCCATGACTGCGACAGAGACAGAGCGACGAAAACGACTCTCGGAATCAGCCCACTGCGGCTTCTTCGCTCTGTGTCTCTCGCTAGAGTCTCGTTCAAAGAGAGGGATGTTACGCTGCAGTCGAGCGATTCAGAAGAGCGGTTTGTCGCTCTGTCTCTCTCGCACCCTTACGGAGAGCTCCATGAGTGCGAGAGAGACAGAGCGACGAAACGACTCATCGCTCGGCAGGCTGATTGAAAGGCATTGCTTGCGTCACTGTCTCTCCCTGTCTCTCCCGCTCACCTGCGCCTGCGGGACGTCCCATGAGTGCGAGAGAGACAGAGCGGCGAAAGCAGAGCCGAGCCAACCAACCAGCAGTTCGCGGACCTGTCTATAGTCTGTCCGCGGACGGGCCAGCAGACTGATTCCGGGAGCCGTTTTCGTCGCCCTGTCTCCCTCGCACTCATGGGTCGTCCCTTTTAGGTGCGAGAGAGACAGTGACCGCGGACCGCGGTGCTGTCCCGTCCGAACAGCCAAGCCCTTGGGCCGCGGCGACCTCACCGAGGGAGACTACGCTAAAATAGCGGAATGAGTGGAATGAGGTAGGGAAGGAGGGCCCAACTCGGACGACTCGGATCAGTAGACTGATTCCGAGTGGAGTGTATCTCTCTCGCACTCATGGGGCGCTCCGTGCGGGTGCGAGAGAGGCAGGCCGATGGCTGCACTGTGCGGAATCAGTCTGCTGTGGTCGCCTTTGCCACCGAAACACGGCTGCTGGGCTGCTGGACTGCCGTCTGATTCCGTGCACTGCTTTCGTCGCTCCTGTCTCTCTCGCACTCATGGGGTATGCCGTTAGGGTGCGAGAGAGACGAGCGAAAAAACATTTTTCGGAATCAGACGGCTGGGGCTGCCCACCCGAGCTGCGCTCTGATTGGCTCGGCCAGCTCGTCGCCCGCCTGTCACTGCCGGTGCCTCGGCTTGGCTCCCTGTGCTCTGCAGCGCGCTAGCAGACGGACCACGCTTCAGACAGACTGCTATAGCAACGGAGAGTCGCTTTCGTCGCGCTGCCTCTTCCGCTCGCATGGAGCGGCCCCTAACGGGTGCGTGAGGGACAGAGCGACGAGAACGACTCTCGGAATCAGTCTTTCTGCGAGAGGCGCGCTGTGCGACTGGTCCTCGGTCCGCTGGACATTCTGTTCCAGGTCCCTTTGCTCTGCAAGACTGATCCCGAGTCGTTCTTGCCTATTTTTCTGTCTCGCTCACCTATACGGGGCGCCCCATCAGTGCGAGAGAGACCGAGCGACGAAAATGACTCTCGGAATCAGTCTGCTGGACGCTGGATATCGCGAGAGCGACTGATGAGGCTGATGAGAGCCGGGCCCGGGCGTGGCCAGCAAGCCATGTCGTCTAACTTGCAAGCGTGGATCAGCCCTCACCTCCCCCTCCCCCTTCCCCTCCCCTCCCCCTCCCCTCCCCTCCCCCTCCCCTCCCCTCCCCTCCCCCTTCCCTCCCCCTCCCAACTACCCTCTCTTTCCACACCTTTCACACGGAAGACAGACAAAAATTCGCACGTAGGCAGCCAAGTTTACCCCCTCCTCGAACCCGTCTTTGGAGCCGCCTGCTGGAAGCAGCGTGCACCTGCCCGATGAAGGCCTCTGGTGGGTAGGTTGGCATGTTCGGCGGGTCTGGAGCTTCCGTTCCGTTTTGGTATTTCGCGGCCTGACGGGGCGAGGCGGGGTGCGGCGGGGTATGGCGGGGCGCGGCGGGGTATGGCGGGGTGCGGCGGGGTACGGCGGGGTATGGCGGGGTACGGCGGGGTATGGCGGGGTGTGGCGGGGTATGGCGGGGTACGGCGGGGTGCGGCGGGGTGTGGCGGGGTATGGCGGGGTGTGGCGGGGTGTGGCGGGGTGCGGCGGGTGCGGCGGGTGCGGCGGGGTGCGGCGCGCACAGCGACTGCGGCGGCGGCTTCGCCGACTTGCTCCTGCGAGCCCTGCCAGCCCTGCATTCCAGTCAGTCCTTGGCAGTATATTTGGATTTCCAGTGTTGTGATCCCCCCGCGGCCGCTCCCTCCCGGGACTGCAGGCCGGGACTGCGAGGCAAGGCGTGGGCCGGCCCGGCCTGGGGAAGCACGCCGCCGTACCGTACGTGGGGCCGTGGTGGAGCTCGGCGCGCCGCGGACTGAGGGTCGTTCTCGCTCCGTCTCTCTCGCACGCACGGCGCGCCCCACCAGTGCGAGAGAGAGGGCGACGAAAGCGACTCTCGGAGAGCAAAATCAACTAAGACGGACCACTTCTTCCGGTGACCCTCTCCGATTTGCCTGATTTTTTGTAGGCTTAATAACTCACTAAAGGAGAGTCTAAAGCCAAAATATTAGGTCCCGCGAAAATTTATTACCCGAGATATGGCCAACTTTTGTTTAACTTTTGGAGAAAAAACACGAATTTGGGTATTTTTGACTAATTTTACAATTTTCACAGTAGAGGGCTAAAATTTGGTCACTTTATGTAAAATTGGCCAAGGAACAAGAATATGACCTCAGATTTGACCTCCGACGAATACCTGAAGAGTAAACCCCCCAAAACATCCTAAAAACATATAAAAAAAACAGTTTTTTCTTGGGGTTTCCGGGAAAAATATGTGGACAAAAATTGCTGATGATCTTATCTTGTAGAAAATGACGCGATGAATCGAATGAGACCACGCGCAGATTTTTATGCCAAACCGTTTAGGAGATATAGCGGTTCAAAGTATGAAAATTTTGCCATTTATTTTTCAAAATATGCAGGTTTTGAGCATAGTTTGACGTTTTTTGCCTCCTTGGTGCGTGTGGGTGTTCTTATCTTGTGGAAAAAGACGCGCTGAATCGAATGAAACCACGCACAGAGTTGTATCTCAAACCGTTTAGGAGATATAGCGATTCAAAGTATGGGCACTGTAGTCCGCCCGCCCAACAGGCGTGTTTGGCGGCTCTGCCTTGTCGGGTGTTTGTAGGAGCTCTCCCGTGCCCATACTTTAAACCACTATATCTCCTAAACGGTTTGAGATACAACTCTATGCGTGGTCGCATTCGATTCAGCGCGTCTTTTTCCACAAGATAAGAACGCCTACACGCACCAAGGAGGCAAAAACGTCAAACAATGCTCAAAACCTGCATTTTTTTAACAAATAAATGGCAAAATTTTCATATTTTGAACCGCTATATCTCCTAAACGGTTTGACATAAAAATCTGCGCGTGGTCTCATTCGATTCATCGCGTCATTTTCTACAAGATACGATCATCAGAAATTTTTGTCCACATATTTTTCCCAGAAACCCCAAGAAAAAACTGTTTTTTTATGTGTTTTTAGGATGTTTTGGGGGGTTTACTCTTCAGGTATTCGTCGGAGGTCAAATCTGAGGTCATATTCTTGTTCCTTGGCCAATTTTACATAAAGTGACCAAATTTTAGCCCTCTACTATGAAAAGTGTAAAATTAGTCCAAAATACCCAAATTTGTGTTTTTCCTCCAAAAGTTAAACTAAAGTTGGCCATATCTCGGGCAATAAATTTTTGCGAGACCTAATATTTTGGCTTTAGACTCTCCTTTAGTGAGTTATTAAGCCTACAAAAAATCAGGCAAATCGGAGAGGGTCACCGGAAGAAGTGGTCCGTCTTAGTTGATTTTGCTCGGAGCCAGTCCGCTGCTCAGCTCGCCCAGCCGGCATCCGAAAATGCCGCGCGCGGTCGGAGATGCTGCTCTGATTCCCCGGCACTGCAAGGGCGCCGGCGAAACACGGACAAACTCCATGCTTTCGCCACACTGTAAAGAATTCTCCAGTGGAATCTGACGCCCCCCCCCCCCGCGTTGGAAAGGGGTGGGGGGAAGCAGTAATACCATTTTGCCCGGGTGGTATTCTAATGCCGGGGAAAATGGATGAGAAAGAGTGTGCGAGGGGGGGGGGCGTCGAAGGGTGTGGTCGCGGCGCGGCCGAGCGGCCGACACACGCCATGTACAGTCACGGACGGAAGGACACGCTCCCCTGATGAGCCGGCGGGGCGGCCCCGGTGGCCACTGCACTGTCGGGGGGACTGTACCGACGGCAGGGAAGCCCTGGACAAATTGCAGGCCGCGTAATTTAGAGAAAAAGGCGAAAGTAAAAGCGCGCGCGCCTCTGTGTACGTGTGGTGTGTGCGTGTGTGTGCGCTTGTCTGTCTGTTTGCTTGTCTGTCTGTCTGCTTATCTGTCTGTCTGCTTATCTGTCTGTCTGCTTGTCTGTCCGTCCGTCCGCCCGTCCGTCTGTCTGTCTGCTTGTCTGTCCGTCTGCTTGTCTGTCTGTCTGTCTGTCTGTCTGTCTGTCTGTCTGTCTGTCTCTCTCTCTCTCTCTCTCCCTCTCTCTCTCGCTGTCTCTCTCTCTCTCTCTCTCTGTCTCTCTCTCTCTCTCTCTCTGTCTCTCTCTCTCTCTCTCTCTCTCTCTCTCTCTCTCTCTCTCTCTCTCTCTCTCTCTCTCTCTCTCTCTCTCTCTCTCTCTGTGTTTATGCGTTGTCGCTTGTCTCGCACACGGGACGCCCCATGAGTGCGATCAGTGCGACCTTGAGAGGAAATGAGACTGAGCGACGACGCCACTGTTGGGAACCAGACTGCATCTTGGCTGCGGCTGCAGTTTGTACGTGGCATCTCTTTGCCTTGCGGTGAGCGGCCAGTGGCACTGGCCGGGGCTCCAAACTCTCTCAGGCCTGGCCACATGCCTCACCGCACTGTCACCAAGAGTCCTGTCGAGGGGCGATTCTCCCGGATTCTCCACACTTGGACGTGTGGAGTTTGCCGTCTCACGCGAAGTGCCAAATCTGCCCTTCCAAGTGCATCATCATCATCATCATCATCATCATCATAATCATCAGCGCTGTTAGGCCCGGGGACTGAAAATTCCGCACCTCCGCATTTCGAGTGAGGCGTTCTCCGCGCTTGGTTTCACAGTGCAGGCCTCTCCATATGCCGCTCCGGGCTTCTGCAGGTCGTCTCGCCAACTTTGAGCCCAGCCCTGCGGCGGTCCTCCGCGGGCCGCGCCTCTCTGAGGCCCGGCGTCATTAACATCAAGACCATTATTTGATTGTTTTCCGCTCCACTGCCTCGGTCGCCCTCACCGTGTTCTGCGTGGTCTGCGTTCCAGCGGCGGGGCGGGGTGGGGTGGGGCGGGGCGGGGCGGGGCGTGGCGTGGCGGGGTGGGGTGGGGTGGGGCGGGGCGGGGCGGGGCGGGGCGTGGGCGGGTCGGGTGAGGCGAGGCAGGGCGGGGCGAGGCGGGGCGGGACGCGTCTGGCGGGCACCTCCAAGCCAGGCTGGCCCTACTGCTACTCACTGCAGTGTACGCGGCACGCACCACGCGCGCAGCACACTGCAAGGGGTCACGGACAGCCGGCGGCGATGGCGTCACGGCGGCCCACCCCTACTTCGCCTACTTCTCCAACAAGCCCAGCAGGCTGAGAGCGGCTTTCGTCGCTCTGTCTCTCTCGCTCCCATACGGACGCCCCATGAGTGCGAGAGGGACAGAGCGACGAAAGCGACTCTCGGCATCAGCCTCTGCCTCTGCCACCACGACTTAGCCCTCCCCTTTCCCGCCCTGGTGGCATGGCCGGGCTGGGCCCTGTCCCGGGGCGCTGGGGGCGCTGGGGGCTGCGGCGCGTCTCTGCGGCCACCGAGTGGCACCCAGCTGCCTGGGGGACACACTGCCAAACCGAGTGTGGAGAAGTCAACACTGGGGATGCGGAGGTGAGAAATTGGCAGTCGCCGCACTTGGAAGTGCGGGGTGTTAGGGAGTTCTCCACGTCTTCGCCATGTCAAGGTCAAGTGTAGGGGTGGGGGCTCTGGGAGCAACTCTCAGATACGTTGTTCTGTCCGATGATCACACACTTGAGCGGTCATCTGACATAACAACGTAGGTATGTTCATAGGGACCTTACGCTGTTATGTCTGATAGCTACAGACTTAAAGTGCGATGATTGCAAACCCCACACGTCAAAGTGGGCCGACTTACTCCGCACCAGGAAGTCTGGAGGTCTCCACACGTGGTTTGAAACAGTGCCCCATGTACTGGGACGCAGCCGTGTTTTACATTGGACCTGTTCGAAAATATAATGTTCTGTATTTCGGTGTGCAAATGTGAATTTTTAAAATTTTCAATGGATTGCAAGTGCGTTGTGCATGCAATTTCGTTTGACTAGCGGAACACACACAATGAATGACACAATGAATGACACAATGAATGACACAATGAATGACACAATAAAGTCGGAGGTCTTTGGAACGTTCCGCACTGAGAATGAAAGAGTCATGATCATGACTAAAATTTTGGGCGAGGAATTCTTTATCACCCAAATTTGACCCTTCCTCACCCAAATTTGGGCGAGGAAACAATCGCTCACCCAAATTTGGGTGATAAAGTATACCTCGCCCAAAATTGGGATTGATCATGACTTTTTCATTCTCAGTGCGAAATTTTTCTAATGAATTCCACTGATTTTGAAGAAATTGGACTGAAATTGGACTTGTTGGTGCGCTGCTCTTGGCCCTTCCCCCGAGGCGTGCGTCGTGCCAATTAGCACCTCCCCTCCCTTTCCCCTCGGCCCAACTCATCCCCCACGTTGTTTTCCTCTTTTTCTTCTCCCTTTTCAATTTTTTTTGTTTAGATTCTGTTGTTTTTTGTTTTTTTTTTTTTTAAGAAAAAAAAGAGGAAAAATCGTTATGGATTGGCGGCGTGCCTGTGTGCCTTTCTCCAATATCGCTTCTGAGTTGGCGGCGCGTGCTCCAAGATGCTGCCACCTCTCCCCCCCCCTCCCCCTTCCACTGACGCGGCGCGCAGCGCGTGGCCACACGCCATACTTCACCCCTTTCAATTTTTTGTCCTTTCACTGAGGCCTTGAGCCTCGAGCGCGCACACTCCCTCACACTTACGCACACACGCACTACATGGAGTTCTTTGCCGCGCTGACTGACTTACATACAGCACCGCACCTCGAAAAATCTCTCGTCATACGGATCTTCCTCACTCTGTGTGTGTGCGTGTGGGGGGGGGGGGGGGGGGGGTACTGTGAGTACTTTGTGTACACTGTATTAAATTAATTTGTGGTTTACGAGGGTACCTTACCTCCGTCAAAAATGTTGCCGACGAGACTTTGGTTAAATTATTAAGATATTTCGGAAATTTACGAACATCTTTCGTAGTTTTTTGGATTACTTACGCATTGAGAAAACCTTACAAACCATATTTCTGCGCATGCATAACTATGAATAATAAATGCGTCCTCATGCATTTAAAAAGTCCATATGAATTCAGTGTGCAAGACAAATCTGTCAACATACGTCAATCGGATGGGACGTTGAAAAGTTCGATTCTGAGTCATACGAAATTCCTTAATAGTCAGGGCTGTAAGCGACAGATTTGGCTTAAACCTTGCACTTTCTGACCCCGGTCTGGCGCTTTGCACGAGTGTTACAAAGTAAAGCAGCTTGTTATAACAAAGTACTTTGAGCATACATAAGCTCACAAAGAAAGTACTTCGTAATTTACGAACTATTTCTTCGTATAACAACGCATATTAGTTTGTACTATGTATGTCCAAAATACTTCGTAAGGTTTTAAGCGTGCGTGAATCTATGACGAATGTTCGCGGATTTATTGACGTAAGGTACTGAGAATCTTCGTGAATGGAGGTTCCTAACTTCAACATTTTCGCAGAGTACCTTCGTTAACTCTCTCGTAAATTCCTTTCGTAATTCCCTCGTAAATTCCTTTTTAAATTCCCTCGTAAATTCACTAGATTTTTATTCTGTTTCACGGTGTATGTGTGTGGGAAGCGCCACAGATTGCGTGTGCGGCGGGGCGTACACGGGTTGGCCGACATTATATCGGCCTGATGATGACTTTTAATGGGACGGCTCTCCCGAGAGTGGACGTCGCGCGCAGTGGTGGTGGTGGCGGTGGCCGGCGAGAAAGGAGGTCTGAAACGTGGAGGGGGAAGGGCGGGGAGGGAGAAGGGAGGGGAGGGGGAAGGGGGAGAGGGGGGGGAGGGCGAGGGGAGAGGTTGATATGAAGCGAAACAGCGTGTCCAGTTCGATATTGGGTGGCTGTCAGTTTCCGACAAACAAAGCTGCATTGCATATTTGTGCCCCATCTCGATGACGGGCAGGAGCTTCGCACTTGGAAACACCCTCCCGGCGCACTTTGGAAACACGACGACGGCGATGCCACGCCACTCGAAGCCCTCTCAACTTCTTCTCAACGTACTGACTGGGCAGAATGGTGAGGAATGAGAATTGAAATGTTATCCGCGACTGGACAGGGATCCGCAGCTGGACTCGTTCAAGGGGAAAGCCAAATTTGTACACCAAAATTCATCAGATAAGTAAAATTCACTGCAATTTATCAAAATTCATCGAAATTCGACTGAAATTCATCGAAACACGACTGAAATTCATCGAAATACGACTGAAATTCGTCGAAATACGACTGAAATTCATCGAAATTTGACTTAAATTCATCACAATTTGACCGAAATTTATTGGATTTGAACACTGAAATTCACAGTGATTTTCCCTTGGACTCGTTGCAGGAATGTGACAATCCTGTTGAAACGAATGAGACGAAATTCCACGCTCCTCTGAACATCGTGTCATATTCGTTTGAAAGTAAATCAGCCATAAATTAGCTTATTCATATTCATACGAATGTGACGCAATGATCAAATGCTCAATCATTATCATCGAGGATGGGCCTATCTTTTCTTTGAAAGCTCGACGTATCCCAGCAGAGCAGGCGTATCTGTGGAGCGTCCGCAAGAAAAGGCGGAACTACTTTTCTTTGTCAGGCCTAAAATTGTTTGTGAGGTCTTTGAGAGTGCGGCGAAGCCTCTATGCATCCAGACTTTTTCACCTCCCGCTGCTCTTTGTCTAGTTGAACGACATCCCCACGGCACACTGTGCACAGTGCGCCAACCCCATCTTGCAGCCTCCCTGGGGAAGGAAGGTTGGGTTGCTGTTACGCAGTAACAGTCTCTCGATCGGCGCTCCGAGAAACGTTTGAAAAGGTGATCGCGTATCGGCTTGCCATCATTGGCATCCTCTCTCTCTCTCTCTCTCTCTCTCTCTCTCTCTCTCTCCCCTTGCGTCGCCGTCGCTTTGAGCGTGGCGAGGCCGTCGCGTCGCTGCTCAAACGATATGGATTACATCGTTACGCCTCTGTCTGTGTGTGTGAGATAGATAGATAGATAGAGAGAGAGAGAGAGAGAGAGAGAGAGGGCGAGAGAGAAAGAGAGAGACAGAGAGACAGAGAGACAGAGAGAGAGAGAGAGAGAGAGAGAGAGAGAGAGAGAGAGAGAGAGAGAGAGAGAGAGAGAGAGAGAGCGTGCGTGGGTGTGGCTGGCTGGAACATGACACGCCAGGACCGCTACATCCTCCCGGAATAATTGGCTGGCGCTGCTACGCTACTAATAAACCCCGGAGCCATGGGCGTGGCGGCGTGGCGCGGCGGCTCTTCACTGCAAAGACAGTGTCACACGAGGGGCGTCCCGCTGTAAGATTTTGCGTTCAATGATTGGGGTAAATGTTGCTGGGAGTGTGCCAGAATGTGCAAGATTTCTGGCGTCTTTCGTCACCCATTGTCGACGGGTGTCCCACTGTAAGATTTGGTGTACAAAACCTTGAACAGCCGACTCTTTTCAGGGGGTCTCAATGTCTGAGTACTAACTGCGCCCGTTCCGGTCAATATAAAGGTTCGATCCCTTTGGAAGGTGCGGGTTCCAGCGCATCTCGGGGACTGTTTGCCACACTCATAATGTCACAAAGAATAAGCCTGCATAGCAAAGGCTCGCCGGCCCGTCTACTTTGACTGAACCAACTATACTAATAAAGTCAATAGTCTTTCTGAGAGTGAGCGTTCCTTACGACCATCACGCCGGTTTGTCGTCGCGTCCGCCTAATAGACTACCCCCCCCCCCCAAACACACACACAGTCTCTCTCTCTCTCTCTCTCTCTCTCTCTCTAACGCGCCTCTCCTCTCCCTCGCGCCCTTTGGCTGTTTAGTCCGGGATTCGAGCGGATCGCCAATATGTGCGCTCCTGCTTGCAATGACAGCGCGGAGCCTCCCCCCCCCCCTCTCCTCTTCCCTCGCCCCCTCCGCCCCTCTCTCGTCCTCTCCCTCTCCACTCAGGTAAAGTCACTTTTTGCAGATACAGTAATTCGTTCTTAGTACAAGAACCGCAACCCTTTTTTGAAAGGGTAGCAAAGCATAGACGTTTACAACAGTCCCACGCTAGAAAAGCGAGGAAAATGCCAAAAAGATCAAGAAATCCAAGCAATGCTAGTAGGAGGCGCCCAGGAACAAGAGACCTCAGGGGTCCCTTGATTTCTGTGCAACGTGTTGGGAGGAGCTGATGACAAAAGTCAAGGGCTTGCGCTGATCCCCGCCTGAGGCAGCCTAAGGCCATCCTGGTCGGCCAGGCCGACCACGGGCCGGTCCCGCAGCCCGGCCTGGGGCTCCGTCACGAAAAGTGAGAGGCGAAACCGGGACGAAAATCAAGAGATGACGGGGCAAGCAGCTATAAACCTGCGAGATGGCCAAGAGCTCTTTTGGAATACCCTATCAAGTATGCCGGAAATAGGCGGCTCACGGAAAAAAAGGATTAGTTGTGACAACTAACATGTTAGTTGGAATGCTTCCAAGGAAGATTTTAGTTGCTGCGACTAAAAGTTTGCTGCAGGAGCAATAATATTAGTTTAACCAACTAACAAATTAAAGTTGGTACAAGGATAAAGTTTATTGTGCCTACAATATGTTAGTTGTGATGACTAACACGAGCGTCACGAGAGAAAAGAAACATCGCACAAGAAAAACCTTTAGCGGGTATCGATCGCGGAGCCTGTGATCTGAGAGCTGCTGAGGCTATCCACTGCGCTGTGGTGAGCTGATAGCGGGAGAATGCCCAATGACGCTGATACAGCAAACTGACCCATGCTCGGACAAGCGACGATTAAATCATCGCCCGAAAGTCGGGTCTGCTAAGAATGTCCGCAGCGCAGTGGGCAGCGTGTCTGATTGACAAGCGACAGGTCCCGTGTTCGATTCCCGCCCCAGATTTTTTCTGTACGTGGTTTGTTTTCTTCACTGACGCTCGTGTTAATCCTCACAACTAACATAGTGTTGGCATAATCAACTTTATCCTTGAGCCAACTGTAGTTTTTTAGTCGTTTCAACTAATAAATTCGTTCGAGCAGCAAACTTTTAGTCGTGAAAACTAAAATCTTCTTTGGGCGCTTTTCAACTAACATGTTAGTTGTCACAACTAATCCTTTTTTTCCGTGGCTGAACTGAAATGATTCCGCGAGTCGTTTTCAGCTCTCTCTCTCTCTCTCTCTCTCTCTCTCTCTCTCTCTCTCTCTCTCTCGCGCCGAACGGTACGGTCCATGGGTGGGAGAAAGACGGAGCGACGAAAACGACTCTCGGAATCAGTCTGCTGGTGTCGCCAAGTCAGACAAACACCGGGACGGCTGAGTGCGGAACGTCGTGCGCCCCTACAGTGCTCTACGCTGCGCTGCAGGCCTCGCTACCCCGCTCAGCGCGCGGGCGTGGCTGGCACGCCCGCTGTAATGACACGCGAAAGTGATATAGTAATGCCCTTTTTCTTATTTTAGTTCCGCCTTTTTTCTCCCACTCTTTTTTTTCTCTCCCTGCTCTTCATCCATCTCACGCGTTCCCCCCTGCGGGATGCCGTGGCGTGCCGTGGAGTGCCTTGCCACGGCATGTCTTGCCCTGCCGAGCCGCGCCCCAGCCGCGCCCCTCCGTTTGGATCATCCGGGCGAAACACCGACCCGCCCGGGAGGGAGATCTCCTTACTGTACGTGCGTTCGGCGAAATAACGCCCCGATCGCCACGATCCGTTTATCTCATCCTTATGGCACCGCGTGGAAACGAACAAGTCCTAGACAAGGGGGGTCCGCCACGCTGGCCGATATTATGCACGCATACACACTGGTAGAACTAAAGCGTAACACTTTGCTTGAGTCAAGCATAGAGTTAGGCTTGAAGACGTTACGCTTCAAATCAAGCATACTCTCGAAAATTCCCCATGCACTTAGGTAGGTGGAATCTTGGCGGATGAGCCTGTTACGCTTGATTTCAAGCGTAAACTGATTACGCTTGATTTCAAGCGTAAACTGATTACGCTTGATTTCAAGCGTAAACTGATTACGCTTGATTTCAAGCGTACGCTTGATTTTTTAACCATTATTAACCGTTTTTAACCATAGTAATATACTTTACTTGAATGTTAGTAAATTTACTTATCGAAAGTCAATTATCTTGATCCAAGGAATGGCTTTTGTGGGTGCAGTTCACCACATTCCTTTGTGCGCCCCGAACGGGGCAGGGCTGCGTGAAAAGTCTGGCGGCGAAAGCGGGAGGCTGCGAGCCACTCCACTGTTAGCCTCATCGATTATGCAGCCCTACTGCCACAGCGGTGCAGGCAGCCACAGGCAGCCGCAGCCCCGCTGATCGCTTTTATGACAGCGCGCCAAAACTTAATTTCGGCGCGGGAGACCGGCGCAAGCCTGGTTCAGCCGCACACGCTTAAACCGTTTACAAAGTGTTTCAAGCACACGTCAGGTGTAAATGGCTTTGTAATTCAAAGAATTAGTTTTGATACTTTGCTGTCACAAGCTATTTTGTTTGTGGGACCTAAAAAAAAAAAGTTTGTAAGGTTTTGAGAGGGCACTGCTACACACTAAAATGTTAAGTACAATTTTGTACGGGACATCATAGTTTTTTGTGCAGACGAAATTTTCGTACAATTTTCGTATGAAAAACTGAACATTTTTCGCCATTTTCGTACAAAATTGTACAAAATTTTGTACGAATTTGAACGAAAAGTTCGTGTGCACAAAAAACTGTGATGTCTCGTACAAAATTTGTACAAAAGCATTTAGTGTGTAAGCGGCTAAATCTGGTATTTGCAGTCCAGCCCTCGACAAGGACATCATTGTGAACAACTTATGTACTGCTACACACTAAATTCTTATGGACTTTTTAAATGCATAAGGACGCATTTTTTATGCATAGTTATGCATGCGCAGAAACGTCCTTAAGATATGTAAAAAATTATGCATCACTGTGTACTTTTTATGCGTCTTCCTGCATAAAATGTACACAGTGATGCATAATATTATACATAACATATGGACGTTTCTGCGCATGCATAACTATGCATAAAAATGTCCATAAGAATTTAGTGTGTAAAGTGAAATCGGCCAAAGACGAAGAGCTCCATGTCGTTGAAAGTGAGGAAGGAAGGCTTTATGCAAACCGGAACACCTTTGCCGCTCGGCGGGGCGCGCCGCGCGCTCGGAAAGCCCTTCGAGACGCACCGGAACGCCCCGGGCGGCCAGGTTGGGTTAATGAGCTAGTTTTGCAATTCACCGCCGCCTTAATTGCAGCCCCTACTTGGCCCTCGTCGGCGTTTTAAGAAGCAGTTCAACTCATTCAAAGGGCGGTGGGCTGGGAGCCATGCCAGTGGCGTGCGCAGACATTTTGTGAAAAAAAGGAGGGAAGGGGGCGGGAGGGTCAAGCCACGCTTTTCGCCTGCCTTCAGGTGGAATGCACAGTGGGCCAGAAGACAAGCGCCGGCGGCGAAAACTCTACACACGTTTTCAGCTCCAGAGTCGCTAAACAGGACTTGACCGAGCGTCGTGTGACCGCACCAATGAATTGCTGGTTCGGACAGCAATCCATTGGTGAGGTCACACGTCCGGTTCGAGTCCTATTTTGCGACTCTGGAGGGCAGTCCTTAATTTTGACCGCCTCCATCGGTCTTCTGGCCCACTTTTGAGGCTGACCCGCCATTGGCGTCCCGTTCACGTGGCTGTCTTGCGACAAAAGGGAAGCAAGGCTCCCGATACTCGAAATATACTTTTTCATAACTTTCTTGGTAAGGCCCAAAATAGTTGGCAACGTGATGCAGAGGTGCGCGCCGGCCCGAAGGACGCAATCACACCCTTAGTGCTTTCCCACTCCGAGGCATTTTGACATGGCAGGCCCCGCCTGCTGTGTTGCGCAGGCCCCGATGGGGAGCAAAGGAAACAGGGACAAACGAGAGAGGTTAGGGAAGCGAGAGGCACCGGAATGGTGCCACCACCCGTCCGCCCCATGCGCGGTGGCGTTTTGAAGCGGGTGGCCTCGCGCTCCAAACATAACCAATTATTTTGAGCATGTGTGAGGTACAGACTATTTAGTTTGCCATGAATCTTTGTGAACACTCATCTGTCGCGTAGACGATAAAATAGCGTCAACCTGCAGGTTGATTCTCTAACAGAGCCCCATTGCCTCTTTAAAAGAGACAACCATCGCCTCTTTAAAAGAGACAACCATTGCCTCTTTAAAAGAGAGAACCATCGCCTCTTTAAAAGAGACAACCATCGCCTCTTTAAAAGAGACAACCATTGCCTCTTGAAAAGAGACAACCATTGACTCTTGAAAACAGACAACCGTTTTCACTCTTCAATTTGCAGAGTGAGTACGGAAAATTAGTTCGTGCGCAGCTTTTGCCTCTTTAGCTTGCCCACTTTGTTACTTGGCTGAATTTCCGTAGAAAAGGGAATCCGTATCGAGGACTCGAAATGAGAAGTCGATCACGGTGGGATGAGCGGGGCCAGCCGATACCGCACCGCGGCGCTCGCTACCCCTTCCAGCGTGCTTCCAGCGTGCTTCCAGTGTGCTTCCATAGAAAAGGGAATCCGTATCGAGGACTCGAAATGAGAAGTCGATCACGGTGGGATGAGCGGGGCCAGCCGATACCGCACCGCGGCGCTCGCTACCCCTTCCAGCGTGCTTCCAGTGTGCTTCCAGCGTGCTTCCATAGAAAAGGGAATCCGTATCGAGGACTCGAAATGAGAAGTCGATCACGGTGGGATGAGCGGGGCCAGCCGATACCGCACCGCGGCGCTCGCTACCCCTTCCAGCGTGCTTCCAGCGTGCTTCCAGTGTGCTTCCATAGAAAAGGGAATCCGTATCGAGGACTCGAAATGAGAAGTCGATCACGGTGGGATGAGCGGGGCCAGCCGATACCGCACCGCGGCGCTCGCTACCCCTTCCAGCGTGCTTCCAGTGTGCTTCCAGCGTGCTTCCATAGAAAAGGGAATCCGTATCGAGGACTCGAAATGAGAAGTCGATCACGGTGGGATGAGCGGGGCCAGCCGATACCGCACCGCGGCGCTCGCTACCCCTTCCAGCGTGCTTCCAGTGTGCTTCCAGCGTGCTTCCATAGAAAAGGGAATCCGTATCGAGGACTCGAAATGAGAAGTCGATCACGGTGGGATGAGCGGGGCCAGCCGATACCGCACCGCGGCGCTCGCTACCCCTTCCAGCGTGCTTCCAGCGTGCTTCCAGCGTGCTTCCATAGAAAAGGGAATCCGTATCGAGGACTCGAAATGAGAAGTCGATCACGGTGGGATGAGCGGGGCCAGCCGATACCGCACCGCGGCGCTCGCTACCCCTTCCAGCGTGCTTCCAGCGTGCTTCCAGCGTGCTTCCAGCGTGCTTCCATAGAAAAGGGAATCCGTATCGAGGACTCGAAATGAGAAGTCGATCACGGTGGGATGAGCGGGGCCAGCCGATACCGCACCGCGGCGCTCGCTACCCCTTCCAGCGTGCTTCCAGCGTGCTTCCAGTGTGCTCCCGTAGCCCACGGCCGGACGGCCCCGCAAAATAGGCAATCTGGGCAACATTGTCCCCAGAAACCCCGGCGCCTGGAATCAGGCACGTTCCTCCGTATCCGCTTCAATTCCGCTTCAATCACAGCCTCGCAGCGCAAGGCCAGCGGACTGATTCCGAGAGTCGCTTTCGTCGGTCTGTCTCTCTCGCTCTCGTGGGGCGTCCCGTACAGGCGCGAGAGAGACAGAGCGACGTAAAGCACTTTCGGAATCAGTCTGCGGGGTAGCGCGACGCAGTGCCCCGGCCTCCACCTCCGCTGGCGGCCTGACGCGGGCTTTAAGCCGACCGGTACACTGCTGGCTGGTTCCGAAGTTCGGAATCCGAACCCTGCTTCGTCGCTCTGTCTCTCTCGCCCCCTACGCACCGCCCCATTGGTGCGAGGGAGTCAGAAGCACCGCTCGGAATCGCTCTGCTGGTTGACTCGTGTAAATCTTGTCAGAATGTCAGAAACCTGTCTGAAAACCTGATCAAAATTCGCGCACCTCTGAAAGCTGAAAGCATCTCCTGACATTCCGTAGAACTCAAACCATCAGTATCAGAGTAATTTTTCAGAATTTCAGCTTTCAGAGGTTTGCGAATTTGGTCAGGATTTCAGACTTGTTTCTGACGTTCTGACAAAATTTACACGAGTACCACTGAAAATAGAACGGTCAGACTTTTGACCCCTATAACGGTCTTACTGAAATGTACGACCGAAAAAGGGTCATACTGAAATGTAAGACCGGAAAAAAGTCATACTTCGATGTATGACCGAAAAATGGTCATACTTTATAGTGTATCACAGGTAAAGGCTGATATGTCCCCAAGGTAAACAATAGCCAGTCTCGCTGATGTGAGACCCTTTTTTGGTCATACATTTAAGTATGACCCTTTTTCGGTCATACATTTGTGTACGACCTTTTTGTATCACCGAAAATCGGTCAGATGTCTCACCCTTCGAATTTCAGTGCGTGGATCACCCCGTCACCCCGATGGCGTGCGAGTGAGACAGGAGCACTTGTTCGGAATGAGAGCTGGGCGGTGCTGCAGATTCCATTTGTCGGTGCAGCCCTCCCCCGTCGCTGCTGCGGCCTGGTCCGGCCTGGTCCGGCCTGGTCCGCTGGCGGAAGGAAGATTGCGCCCTCAAACAGCTCTTTCTCGCACACCCAGCCTGATGCCGAGAGTCGTTTCCGTCGCTCTCGCGCCCTTGCGGGGCGCCTCATGAGTGCGAGAGTGACAGAGCGACGACAACGACTGAGTCTCGGAATCAGTCTGCTGCCAGGGCGGCGCCCTCTTCGGAGCAAATACGACGTGTGGGCGCCCCAGCGGCCCCAGCAGCTGTCCGGCGGCTCGGCCTGGGCGGCGCGGGGCAGGGCGCGAGGCCCCACCACGACGGGGGTGCCAGACGCCAGAGGTGGCCTGGCTCGGCCTGGGCGGCGCGGGGCAGGGCGCGAGGCCCCACCACGACGGGGGTGCCAGACGCCAGAGGTGGCCTGGCTCGGCCTGGGCGGCGCGGGGCAGGGCGCGAGGCCCCACCACGACGGGGTGCCAGACGCCAGAGGTGGCCTGGCTCGGCCTGGGCGGCGCGGGGCAGGGCGCGAGGCCCCACCACGACGGGGGTGCCAGACGCCAGAGGTGGCCTGGCTCGGCCTGGGCGGCGCGGGGCAGGGCGCGAGGCCCCATCACGACGGGGGTGCCAGACGCCAGAGGTGGCCTGGCTCGGCCTGGGCGGCGCGGGGCAGGGCGCGAGGCCCCACAACGACGGGGGTGCCAGACGCCAGAGGTGGCCTGGCTCGGCCTGGGCGGCGCGGGGCAGGGCGCGAGGCCCCACCACGACGGGGGTGCCAGACGCCAGAGGTGGCCTGGCTCGGCCTGGGCGGCGCGGGGCAGGGCGCGAGGCCCCACCACGACGGGGGTGCCAGACGCCAGAGGTGGCCTGGCTCGGCCTGGGCGGCGCGGGGCAGGGCGCGAGGCCCCACCACGACGGGGGTGCCAGACGCCAGAGGTGGCCTGGCTCGGCCTGGGCGGCGCGGGGCAGGGCGCGAGGCCCCACCACGACGGGGTGCCAGACGCCAGAGGTGGCCTGGCTCGGCCTGGGCGGCGCGGGGCAGGGCGCGAGGCCCCACCACGACGGGGGTGCCAGACGCCAGAGGTGGCCTGGCTCGGCCTGGGCGGCGCGGGGCAGGGCGCGACCCAGGCTAAAAAAACCATGAGCTGGGCCATGGGGATGGCTGACCATGGTGATCCGTGATTCACCATGGTCACAAGATTTTGCCCATGGAGAAATGCCCATGGTGTTCAGGACCATGGGGAGGCCAGCCATGGGGATGCAAGCCATGGGGATGCGTGCACCATGGGGATGCGAGCACCATGGGGGCGGCTGCACCATGATTGCACTGCCTCATGGGGAATGAAGGACGTGTCTAGCTTATACCTTGCGAGCATCAGGCACCTTCGTCACCGATCAAAATTCGATGCTACGCATGATGGTGCTGTCGGCGTCACTCTATCTCGAAATATATAAAAGTTACAGAAAATTTCTGAATAAACTCTGGAGACTTCAACGCACGAGGAGGGCGACATTCCCCATGGTGCGAGCGCAACCATGATGGCCAGCACCATGGGAAGACCTTTACCATGGTCTAGAACGCCGCACCATGGTGGTTCTCCCCATGGTCCGACCTCCACCATGGGGAAGCCGGTTAAACCATGGGGATGGCAACTTCCACCATGGGGAACAGCCCAATGGCCATGGAAATTCACCATGACGACCATGGTTTTTTTAGCCTGGGGAGGCCCCACCACGACGGGGGTGCCAGACGCCAGAGGTGGCCTGGCTCGGCCTGGGCGGCGCGGGGCAGGGCGCGAGGCCCCACCACGACGGGGGTGCCGGACGCCAGAGGTGGCCTGGCTCTGGCCGGGTGGCGACGCACAAGCTCTGTGCACTGTACAAATATACGTTTAGTAAAACCTTACGAAGTATTTTGAGCATAAGTAAGGGTTTCCAAGGCCTAAAATAATTTGTAAGGTTTTCAGAGTGCAGAAAACGAGGACCGCTTACTGTTAGTTTTCGCGCACTGCAAAGCCAGTAGTAAGTTTGCTTGCCACAAATTTGGCAAGCCGTTTTGAATGCCAAAATTTGGAAAGCTTCGGTCCCAAATCCACAAGCTTGCCAAAGTTTGGCAGGCTGGGTGGTATTTCCGGGCCAAGCTTGCCAACTTTTGGCATTCAAAACGGCTTGCCAAATTTGTGGTAAGCAAACTTACCACCGGCTTTGCAGTGCGGTCAGGAGCTTCTGTCGCCTAGGCCGTCACTGCGGTGGTCAGACACTCTTAAAAGCTTGCAAAGAAAAGTACTTTGCAGGACGAAGTATTCTCCGGCTTTGTATTACGAACTCCCTTTCAAACTTTTTTCTTCGTAAGTTGCAAAGAAAAAAGTTTGCAACGTTGCAAAGCATTTTCTTTGTAAGTTGCAAAGTAATGCTTCGCAAAATAAAGAAAATAGTTTGTAAGAGAGTTTGCAATACAACGCCGGAGAATTCTTCACAAGGTTGTGCGAGTGTAGAGAAAGTTATTTCGATGAAAATTTACTCCGCTTTCGTTTGGCACTGAGCTGCACTGCACAGCTGGTCAGAAAACTCTAGACGCGTTTTGAGCTTCAGAGTGGCCGCACGGGACTTGAACAGAACGTGTGACCCCACCAAATGGACTGCTCTCTGAACCAGGAATCCATTTGGTGGGGCCGCACGTTCGGGTCGAGTCCTGTTCAGCTACTCTAGAGCTGAAAACGCGTCTCGAATTTTGGCCCCTCCAACGCTAGAGGTCTGCTGAGGCCTAACAGCGCTGATGATGATGATGATGATGATGACCGGTCTTCTGGCCTACACACTGAATGTTGTACAGTGAAGATTCTCCATATTATGGTGGTGCAGCAGCTGACTTCGTAACATACCATTGAGAATTCACTCGACCTTATACTAGATATTTTGACGAATTTCGTTGGTATTATGGAGAAAATCTCCACCATAATATGTTGGTGCAGCCTTTCACCGCAAGACATTTACAGTCCACTGTGCACTGTAAGAACGTTGTTGCTACGTGGCGCGCAGTCATGCGCCATTTTGATGGGACGTCCTAACCTCCCCTCCCCTAATTGTTTAGAGTGCGTGCTTGCCCGACGGGGAGGTGGTCTGTGACGGTTTGTGACGCGCAGTGGACTCATCCGGGTGGACGCGTCGCCGTCGCGCGCGACGACACTCCGCGACTCGACTCCACTGTAAAAATTTCCGTACTTTTGTACGGAAATAGTACAGAAAAATGTAGTACGGAGGTACGGAGAAAAGCACGGAACGTTCCGTACTTGCTCCATATGAACCCATGGAAATGGGTACGGAAAAAAAGTACGGGACGTTCCGTAGTTGGCAAGTACGGGCGTTCAAGGCAAATTATTGACCACACGTTAAAAACGGAACCTGGTTTTCCCAGGAAGCTAATGGTGAAGGCATAGGCAATTTCCAGGGAGTTCCTGGGAAAACCAGGAACCGTTTTTACCGTGCAGACATGTTCCGTACTTTTTCCGTACTTTTTTTCTCACAGTGCTCCGAGTCGGGGCCGAGGTCGGGGCGTTTCACAGTGGGCCAGAAGGC
Organism: Thrips palmi; assembly: GCF_012932325.1. Lineage (NCBI taxonomy): Eukaryota > Metazoa > Arthropoda > Insecta > Thysanoptera > Thripidae > Thrips > Thrips palmi. The sequence continues at coordinate 18,098,505 of NW_023144632.1, forward strand.
CGGTGGAGGCGGCCAAAACTCTAGACGCGTTTTGAGCTCCAGAGTCGCTAAATGGGGCTCGAATCGAGCGTGTGACCCCACCAATGGATTCCTCGTTCGGAGAGCAATCCATTGCTGGGGCCACACGTTCGGTTCGAGCCCCTTTTAGCAACTCTGGAGCCAAAACTAGAGTTTTGGCCGCCTCCACCGCTCTTCTGGCCCACTGTGCGTTTCGAGTTGAGCAATTAGTAGCACTGCGAGACCAACGCGCACTACAAAGCGGCGCCGCAAGGCAATAGCAGCTCGTCGAAGAGTCACGGCCACCTGCAGACTGATTCCGTGGAGTCGTTTTCGTCGCTCTGTCTCCCTCGCACCCACACTGGACGCCCCATGAGTGCGAGAGCGACACAGCGACGAAAACGACTCTCGGAATCAGTCTGCGCTGCGTCCGCTCCGACTCCAATCACATCCAATGCGCGCCTTGCGGATCGGAAACGGTGTGCCAACGAAACGCAACGCAAACGCCGCCCCGCTAAAGTCACGCCAGTCTTTTTCGTTTCGTTTCGAGAAAGCCGCGACTCGACGCCAAGCAAACAGCCATAGCGCTTGTTGCCCCGCAGATCGAGAGGCAGACAGGCGGGCAGACCAGCAGACAGTTTAGTCATGTCTTTGTCATCGGGGGGCTTTGTATTGACAAAAATAAGGATGATGTTTTGTACGGCTTTTCTTCGTTACGTGATGCTGTTTGTATCATTCTTGCGTGTTTTTGTGGGTGCTGAGTTTTGTTCAAACACAGTCGGCCAGATTTCTCACCATTCGAATTTCAGTGGTGTTAGCAAACACCACTGAAATTCGAATGGTGAGACATCTGGCCGACTTACAGTGATACAAAAAGTACGACTGAAAAAGAATCATACGCGAATGTATGACAAAAAAAGGTCAGACATTAGCGAGAATGGCTCAAGCTATAGCTTGAGGATATATCAACCTTTACCTGTGACATGCAATATAGTATGACCATTTTTCGGTCTTACATTTCAGTATGACCGATTTAGGGGTCAAAAGTCTGACTTCTATTTTCAGCGACAGACTCAGGACCAAGAATCTATAGCTTAGTGGTCGTGGACACATAGAACTACGCAGGCACACATTTTAGGTTATGAACCGACAGACAGACAGACAGACAGACAGACAGACAGACAGGCAGGCAGACAGACAGACAATTCAATTCAATTCAATTCGTATTTATTAAGAAAAACTTAAACAAGGCACTTACAGATAGAAACATTAACATAGTAATAAACTGCCTAAAAATAGAAAAAGACAACCCCTAAGCATGACTGCTTGTCAGGGGTGGATTTACTGTCTTTCTGTCATAACAAACAATAAAAACAAACAAACAAAAATCTTTTACAAACAAAAAAATCTTTTACAATTTAAACTCCACCTTTCTTTTTGTTATTTAGATTTTTCAATTGTTTGTACTTAAAAAATATTGTTTTAATTATTGTTTTAATTGACAGACAGACAGACAGACAGGCAGGCAGGCAGGCAGGCAGGCAGGCAGGCAGACGGACTGACGGACACGCCGAGGGCGGTCGGACGGCGCGCGGCACGTTGCGCAGTCATACCAACTCACGGAGATGAACACCCCGCGCGTGCCCGAGTCGGCAGGCACTGCCCTGGCACTGCCCGCCCACCTATCGCCTTTTTTCCCCCTCTCCCCCCCCCCGCGCGTCATTTGCCCTGGTTATTCCAGTGTTACCAACTTAAGCGCGATACGTGCGCGGCGTGTTGGCGGGCCTGCTCGCGCGAATGCTTCCACACCACGCCGCTTCCACCACGGCGCCGCCATGGCTCCACTCGGGGCCGCGTCGCGCGTCGCCAAATCTAACGAGGTTTTATCCTCGCGCCCAAACTTCTTTCGCGCGAGGAAAAGGACGTGAAACTTGGCGAGGGGCGCGCGTCGTGGCGAGGGAAAGGGGTGGGGGTGGGGGGGGGGGGACGGGGCGCACGTCGTGGCGGGGGAAAGGGGTGGGGGTGGGAGGGGGGACGGGGCGCACGTCGTGGCGGGGGAAAGGGGTGGGGGTGGGAGGGGGACGGGGCGCACGTCGTGGCGGGGGAAAGGGGTGGGGGTGGGAGGGGGGACGGGGCGCGCGTCGTGGCGGGGGAAAGGGGTGGGGGTGGGAGGGGGGACGGGGCGCACGTCGTGGCGGGGGAAAGGGGTGGGGGTGGGAGGGGGGACGGGGCGCACGTCGTGGCGGGGGAAAGGGGTGGGGGTGGGAGAGGGGACGGGGCGCACGTCGTGGCGGGGGAAAGGGGTGGGGGTGGGAGGGGGGACGGGGCGCGCGTCGTGGCGGGGGAAAGGGGTGGGGGTGGGAGGGGGGACGGGGCGCGCGTCGTGGCGGGGGAAAGGGGTGGGGGTGGGAGGGGGGACGGGGCGCACGTCGTGGCGGGGGAAAGGGGTGGGGGTGGGAGGGGGGACGGGGCGCGCGTCGTGGCGGGGGAAAGGGGTGGGGGTGGGAGGGGGGACGGGGCGCACGTCGTGGCGGGGGAAACCCAGTCCTAAAAAACCATGGAGGGTCCCATGGTGCATGGGACATCATGGGATTGCATGGGAAGCAAAATCCCATGGTGTCCAAAACACCCCTCATTTTTGGCCCCTTTTACCATGAGAAAATTCCATGGTGTCTGGTTTGCATGGTGTACTGGTCCCATGACATCCCTCGTACACATGGCGTGCCAAGTGCCTTGTCACAAAGTCAAGCGAAGAGACACGAGACGTTCATCTATTCTCTTCACCCACGTAAAAATTCGATGCTGAACACGATGGAGCGGTCGCCGTCACTCTATCTCTAGTAGTTTTCAAGTTGCAGAGGGATTCTGAATAATCTCTGGAGACTTCAACGCACGGGCAAGAGCACGTTACCATGGTGCGAGCGCCACCATGGGGAAGCCATGCTTCACCATGACGATAGACACCATGGTGGTTCTTTCACCACGGAATTATTTGTCGCCCCATGCCGTGGTGTAAGAGTGCTCGTGGTGTTTTCCTAAATTTCCATGGTGAAAGATCATCGTCTCGTGGGAAGTCATCCATGGGACCCCATGTGCTCCATGGTTTTTTGGGACTGGGAAGGGGTGGGGGTGGGAGGGGGGACGGGGCGCGCGTCGTGGCGGGGGAAAGGGGTGGGGGTGGGAGGGGGGACGGGGCGCACGTCGTGGCGGGGGAAAGGGGTGGGGGTGGGAGGGGGGACGGGGCGCGCGTCGTGGCGGGGGAAAGGGGTGGGGGTGGGAGGGGGGACGGGGCGCGCGTCGTGGCGGGGGAAAGGGGTGGGGGTGGGAGGGGGGACGGGGCGCGCGTCGTGGCGGGGGAAAGGGGTGGGGGTGGGAGGGGGGACGGGGCGCACGTCGTGGCGGGGGAAAGGGGTGGGGGTGGGAGGGGGACGGGGCGCACGTCGTGGCGGGGGAAAGGGGTGGGGGTGGGAGGGGGGACGGGGCGCACGTCGTGGCGGGGGAAAGGGGTGGGGGTGGGAGGGGGGACGGGGCGCACGTCGTGGCGGGGGAAAGGGGTGGGGGTGGGAGGGGGGACGGGGCGCACGTCGTGGCGGGGGAAAGGGGTGGGGGTGGGAGGGGGGACGGGGCGCACGTCCCACTGCCTGCGCGGCCAGCCGGCACCCAGGTCGGCGTGCCCGGGGCGTGCCCGGCACAGTGGGCCAGAAGACCGGTGGAGTCGGCCAAAACTCCAGACGCGTTTTGAGCTCCAGAGTCGCTAAACAGGACTCGAACCAAACGTGTGACCCCACCAATGGACTCCTCGTTCGGAGAGCAATCCATTGGCGGGGTCACACGTTCGATTCGAGTCCGATTCAGCGACGCTGGAGCTCAAAACGCGTCTAGAGTTTTGGCCGACTCCACCGGTCTTCTGGCCCACTGTGCTCAGGGCGTGCCCCGCCTCTGGATCATGATTCGCCGACTGCGCGCCCAGCAGCCCAGCAGACTGATTCCGAGAAACGTCCCTCTGTCTCTCTCGCACCCGCACGAGACGCCCGTTCAGTGTGAGAGAGACAGAGTGACTCCCGGAATCAGTCTGCAGCGGCGGCCGCCCACCCTCGAGAAACTGCCAACCTTCGGATCCGAAAAGCCGGCGCGCACGATGACCACCAAAGTTGGCAACACTTGCCCTCATTTCCGTAATGCCTCACGGCGCGTCGCGTCCCGCTGCCGCCTGGCCCCGCCCCGCCCCGCCCCGCCTAGCCTCGCCCCGGGGGGCCGTAAATCCCCACTCAATCGCTTATCTTTCCTCCGAGTGCTCCAGTGGCGTGGCTGGCGTGGCCGCCCTGCCCGCTGCTTCCGCGGCTACCTGGCCCGACCTGGGCGACGTTTGGCGCGCTGGCCCGATTTGGCCCTGCGAGGGGCCAGCAGGCCAGGCCAGCCAAGCCGAGGCCCGCAGTGCGGTGCAGTCGGGACTGCAGCCCTGCAACCTGCGCTGCCAAACAAACCCACACTGTGAAATCAAGAGTGGAGGACTCCAGAACTTGAAAAGCGGAGGGAGTAGAATTTTCTGTCTCCGCACAATTGTGTGAGACCACGTCACAAAGTTGTGCAAAAATGCATTTAGTGTGTGCTCGTAACACGCCTTCTCCCGCCCGGAGCACGCCTTCCAGCGTGGCCTCTTTGCAGGCACACTGCAAGAGCCGCCGCTTTCTCGGTAGTACAGGTGGAGGTGACAGACCCGCGGTGTCAAAACTTTGGCCATTCCGATCGGCAGTGCCAGGCAATCAGCAGTGCCGATTGAGACGCACCGCTCTGCCGAGACAGAGGGAGAGAGAGAGAGAGAGAGAGAGAGAGAGAGAGAGAGAGAGAGAGAGAGAGAGAGAGAGAGAGAGAGAGAGAGAGAGAGAGAGAGAGAGAGAGAGAGAGATCAGAAACACCCAATCTCCGTTTCCGGAGTGCACTCTACCAAAAATGTCCTGTAAATGCCGTTAATTTATTACCAGTTTTCACTTGAGGTCAATTCACAGCGTTGATCTGCTCACGGGATTCACTGTGATCTTGTTCGCGGTGTTCACTGTGATCTGGTCCCCAGTAAACACTGTGAGTTTGACGCCGCTAAGCACCGATGTATTGCAAATCAGGCTCCAATTCACGGCCTTTACTGTGGCCAGATCACAGTGAACACTGTAACCGAGATCACTGAGAATCCAAACGCTATGAGTATAGCGTCAATTGGTGCAATACAAAAGCATTGCACATGAAGTGCAATGCCTCCCCTCCCATGCATTAGCATAGGGCATTTTCGGGATGCATTGCACGAAAGGTGCAATATGGCTGAGGCATTGCACGTATGGTGCGATATCTAAGCTGTATTGCACCATACGTGCTATACTCATAGCGTTTGGAATCTCAGTGATCACAGTGAACGCCGTGAACTAGTTCACAGCAAACGCCGTGAATTGCATAACAGCAAACATTGGTAATAAATTAACGGCGTTGACAGGACATTTTTTGTAGAGTGTGGTGCCGACGGGAATCGCGATGTTTTGGCTTCCCGTTGTTGAGCGACGGATTCTGCAGCAGCACTGTGAAGAACTCCACACCTGAAGTGTGGAGCTAATCCCACAGTGGGCAAGTATGGAACGTGGTACAAATGAGACACGATTTTCTTAGCGATTCTGGACAAGATTTTACGTTTCGAGATGTCAGATTCTGGACAAGATTTTACATTTCGACACGTCACGCTATAATCAATGTAATGTTTACTAAACTCAAATGTTTAAGTGCGCATTTAGCTGGACAACTCACAATGTAAAATTATCGTCGTTGTCCAGGAGAGTGTCCCATATTCATTTTCACCCACTGCCCTGTTTAACCAACTTGCCCTATTCCGCGCGCTGCGTCGCCCCACCCCGGCCGCGCAACAAAGCCAGGCAGGGCGCCAGTTTGGAGTGCAGTCGCGGGAGGCGTATCCGGAGCGTAGCTACGCCTAGCTGCCGGCTATCGAAAAGCTTCAGCATTGTGTAGTTTTGTTTCATTTAGTTTCCTCTTTTCCGTCGACAGTAGTAAGCTCCGCTGCCCCGCCACGCTAACGACGTCCTGCTTCGCGTTCTGTCTTCCTCCTCCCCCTTCCCCCCTCTCTCTCCTTTCCCCCCTTTTCCCGCCCTGATTGTTTACCCGAATCATCAAACGCAAAGTTTGGCCCGCCGAAGATTGTCTCTTTATGAACTGTTCTCGACTAAACTTGGGCCGCGCCATGCGACACCCCGTGACGCCGCGGCGCGTCTTTTCCCCACGGCTTGCCTCTCTCTCTCTCTCTCTCTCTCTCTCTCTCTCTCTCTCTCTCTCTCTCTCTCTCTCTCTCTCTCTCTCTCTCTCTCTCTCTCTCTCTCTCTCTGGCGTGCAGTCGAGGTGCGAGAGAGACAGGGTGACGCCTGATCGCGCCAATTACCGGAAAACGCTCCGCGGCTCCACAGTGTGCGCTCCCCGAGTTTCTTCACAACGACCCTTTTTAGGGTGTTTGTTTGCAGCAGCTGGACGGACGCCGGCCACACTGTGAAACAGAGTGTGGAGAACCCCACACTTGAAATTCGGAGGCGGCCTTTCCCGGAAATGAAAATATCCTTCACTCGTGTGAATTTTTTCAGCGTGTCACCTGTCTGAAAACCGGAACAAAATTCGCGCTCCAAGCTGAAAACTTGTTCTGACATTCTGCAGAACTCAGACCATCAATTTTGGAATTATTTTTCAGAATGTCAGCTTTTAGAGGTAAGCAAATTTTGATCAGAATTTGTCATGTTTCTGACATTCTGACAAAATTTCACGAGTGTTTTTCCACTCTCCATCCTCCCCATCCCACGACTTGTACAAGGAATTCCGGCAGCCCATCCCGCGGTGCGGGGCAGTGCGCGCGCTGGTGTGGCGGGACGGCCGGGGGGGGGGGGACAGCACTTTTATTGAATTGCCCGCGACAGTTCGTCGCTCTGTCTCTCTCGCACACCAGCCGGACGCCCCGTGAGTGCGAGAGAGACGGAGCGAATCAGCAGTTCACCTGCCACCCCCCGTCATCCTGGATGTCCTGGGTCCGGGTCGAGGTTGCTGGAAACGACACCGCGCCTATACACTGTGAAAACGAGCGTGGAGAACTCCCACACTTCCTGGTGCGTCGTCATTCTCTACTTGGACCCGTGGAGTTCGCAGTCTCCACACTTCAAGTGTGGAGTAGCTCGCAGAGCCTTTGCATCTCAGCGTGGTGCAAGCGTGGAGAACTCCCACACTTGAAGTGTGGACATGGTCTGCCCTTCCAAGTGCTGAGACCGCAAAATTCGGCACCTCCGCATTTCAAGTTGGTTTCACAGTGTGGGTCGCGGGGCCTCCACTGCGAAACCGGAGGGCCGTCCGCCGCCGTTTCGGACTCGTCTGGAGGCGGCATGCAAATCGCGTTGTCTTTTGTTGTGGTAATACGCGCAATTACACTGGGACAACAAATCCCCGTCCGTCTCTCTCGCGGGCTGCTCCCCAGAGAGAGACGGGGCGCCGTTCGCAGTGGGCCTGCTGCTGTGGGGCGCCGGCAGAGCGAGAGGCACGCAGCGGGACGAGCGGGCATCCGTCCCACAGTGGGCCAGAAGACCGGTGGAGGCGGCCAAAACTAAAGACACGTTTTGAGCTCCAGAGTCGCTAAATGGGACTCGAACCGAACGTGTGACCCCACCAATGGATTCCTCGTTCGGAGAGCAATCCATTGGTGGGGTCACACGTTTGGTTCGAGTCCCATTAAGGGGAGGTTCTACTGAAAATATTGCATTTTTCAAATTGAGACCCAGTGTAAAAATTTGTTGCAGATGTATAGTAATACATAGTTAATGGTCAAACATGAAATTTAGAGCCGAACACCTCCCTCCAAATCCAGTCGAAGAGGTTTTTTCAGCCTATTGCAGCAATATCTTAAAAAATTCTCCTACGCAAAGCATTTTAACGTAAACTGATGTTCTGGACATTTTTCACTTCTTTGGCTCATATGCAATAAAGCGTGGCATCACCAAGACATGGGACCCAACAACTTTATTTTGTCGTTGCTTTTCAGAAAAAAGTCACTAAAATATCAGAAATTTTAACATTTTCTTGAAAATTTATTGACATGCTGTCTTAGCTTATGGTTTTGTAATGGTCCCAGTATCTTACTAATGCCACGGTTTATCAATTATGAACCAAAGAAGTGAAAAATGCCCAGAACATCAGTTTACGTTGAAATACTTTGCGTAGGAGAATTTTTCAAGTTACGACTGGAAATAGCAGAAAATTCCTCTTCGACTGGGTTGGGGGCTAGGTATTGCTCTCCAAACTTCAAATTTAACTATTTACTATGAAATACTTTAAATTTACAATGAATATTGATAATGGGACTCAATTTGAAGAAAGTAAGATTTTCAGTAGAACCTCCCCTTAAGCGACTCTGGAATGCGTCTAGAGTTTTGGCCGCCTCCGCCGGTCTCCTGGCCCACTGTGCGTCCCTCCGTCTCGCTCGCACTCACGGGGTGCTCCGCGTCGGCGCGAGAGAGACAGAGCGACGAAGACGTCTTTCTCGGAATCAGTCCGCTGTGCGGAAGCCGCCGGCAAAAATCCGCGGCCCGACGGGAACTTTCAGGCGAGCGGAAAGTGAAAGCTGGGAGTTCGATCCAGCATCTTGAAGAGGCGAGGGGGTGGGGGAGTTTACAGCCTTTTGTCCCCGGCGGGCCGCGGGGATACTCCTGCCTGGGCCGCCCTGGGCTGAATTGGCGGCCCGAACCTCCACCACTGTTGACACTTGTTTTTCGGCCGGAGTAGCGGCGGCGGCGGCTCTTCGGCCGAATGAATGGGCGGCGCCGCAAAAGCCGAGAAAATTCCTCTTGGCGAGAGGCAGAAAGGCGAGAGAGAGAGAGAGAGAGAGAGAGAGAGAGAGAGAGAGAGAGAGGAGAGAGAGAGAGAGAGATGGGGGGGAGGGGGGCAGCGTCCCGTTCGCATCAGCGGGGCCCTCCTCGAGTTTAATCATGCTTCTGTCGGAGGGAATTCAAACGGACGAAAAATCTGGCCGCGAAACGACGGGGATGGGCGCGGCGGTATGACAAGCACACGCGCACGGAGAGCGGGAAGAGGGAAGGGGGGAAAGGGGGGGGGGGCTCACTGATGTCATGCCACAAGGACGGTGGCCTTCTGACCTTAAAACCGAGAAGTCCACACTTGAATAATGCGGAGGTGTGGAATCTTCAGTCTCCGCACTTGGAAGTGCAGTATGTGCAGTCTCCACCTGCACACATCAAGTGTGGAGTCCTCCATGCCACACTTGAAGTGTGGGGACTGCAAACTCCGCCAGTGTGGAGAATCACTCGGCACCAGGAAATCGTGGACTCCACGCTCGGGTTTGACAGTGTGGGGAAGGGTCGCGCTCGCTACCAGTGTCCTGCCACGACCACCCCGGCGGCGGCCTGCTCCGAGTACTCCAGCGAGAAGGCCGGCAGGTCGACGACACTCTGGCAGACTGATTCCGTTTTCGTCGCTCTGTCTCTCTCGCTCCGACACGGGACGCCCCGTGAGTGCGAGAGAGACAGAGCGACGAAAACGACTCTCGGAATCGGACTGCTGCCACCACTCGCCTGGCGGGGACTCTGCGCCAACAACCGCCACACTCTAAGCCGATCATTAACTTGGCCCTTGGTCCCGCCGGCCTGGCGGAGCTGGCGGGCAAGAAGAGGACCTCACAAAGGACGGAAGGGCAGGCCTGTTCCGTCCTCCGCCAGCCGGCCAGCCAGCCAGCCAGCCAGCCAGCCGGACGACCAACTTTTTCCCGCCAGAAGTTATGCCTGCCCTCCGCCAAGGAATTAAAAATGAAATTAGAATGATAATAATGATAATGTTGGGTCGTTGGACAAGTTGCCTCCCGGCGCGGCATCTTGCCGGCAAAGTTGTACACCGGTCCGCCCGGCACACTGATTCCGAGAGTCGTCTTCGTCGCTCTGTCTCGCTCACGGGGCGCCGTGTAGGTGCGAGAGAGACAGCGAGCGACGAAGACGACTCTCGGAATCAGTCTGCCAGCCCCGGCAGCGCTGTGCAGTCTCACTCTCCATTCTCGGCGCGCGTTCTCTCCCGGACAACGGAGGAAGACAAGAATGCTTGGTGGGAACGAAAGAAAGGGAAGGACGTCGCTCCACGCGGCCGTCTCAAAATTCCCGCGTTTTCTCGGCCCCAAGAATTTTTCGAGACGTCATGAGAGCTTTTGTCACTTTGCACTCTCATTCCAGGAACGTGACAACACGTTGAAGAGAACGTGACAATGTCACGTTCGTTTCAGCATTGTGTCACGTTCGTTTGGATGTGAATTGGCCAGAACTTAGCTTGTTCACATTCAAACGAATGTGAACGAACGTGACATCTTGTGAATGTCACGTTCCGGGAATGAGAGTATGTTTGTGTGATGAAGTCACATTCGTTGGAACGTGACTCGGCCGTCTAAGAATGACAATTTCGTTTGAACGTTGATCGACATTCAAATTAAAGTGACATGTTCGAACGAACGTGCCACACAACGTTACCACAACAATGGCTTCCTCGTTCGGAGAGCAATCCATTGGTGGGGTCACACGTTCGGTTCGCCGGCCCATCTAGCGGACTCCGGAGCTCCAAACGCGTCCAGAATTTTGGCCGCCTCCACCGGTCTTCTGGCCCACTGCTCTTTCACTCGGGCACGTAATCCCTTTCACGCCCTCCATATGCAGCGGCTTCTTGCTAACGGGTCCCGCCGCAGCGCCACTGCCACAGCCCCGACCGTGCCGTGCCACCATGCCGCGCCGCAAGAAGTGCTCCCCAGGGAACGCGCCTCGCGTAATCTTGCCGCCAAACTTTCTCGCCGACTCATTTTTTTTTTTTTTTTTGCCGTGCCGCCGCCGGCCTTCTGGCACCTGGCCACTTAACATGCCACACATCCTATCAATTAATCCTTCATTTGCCCGCACCTGTTGCGCGGACCTGGGCTGCCAGGGGCGGGGCGGGGTGGGGCGGAGCGGAGCGGAGCGGGGTGGGGCGGGGCGGGGCGGGGTGGGGCGGGGTGGTCCTAGAATATAAATGCGAACGCCTATCTTTCCGCAGGCTAAGCAGCCACGGCTGCCAGTGTACTCGTCGGCATGTTGACCGAGCCGCGCTGCATCGGTTTGTGTTTGCCGTGCGGCCAACCAACACAGTGGGCCAGAAGACCGGCGGAAGCGGCCAAAATTCTAGACGCATTTTGAGCTCCAGTGTCGCTAAGTGGGAGTCGACTCGAACGTGTCACGGTGAAAACGGAACCTGGTTTTCCCCAGGAAGCCTATGGTAGAGACATAGGCGATTTCCAGGGAGCTCCTGGGAAAACCAGGAACCGTTTTTACCGTGGTGACCCCATCTATTACAGTGCAGAGTACCCCGCGTTTGCACCTCGCCCAGAGAGAGGGAGAGTCAGTGTGAGCCAGTCCTGCTTCTCGGCCGCCGCGGCCGCCGCCCGACGACGACCGCTCCACTGTGCCGCAGCGCACGCGCGCAGGAGGGTTGCCTACCGCCACGGCGCTCGCCGCCATGCAGGCAGCAGCCGCACAGTGGGCCAGAAGACCGGTGGAGGTGGACAAAACTCTACGCGTGTTTTGAGCTCCAGCGTTACTAAACAGGCCTCAAACTGAACGTGTGACCCCATGGATTCCTCGTAGCGAGAGTAATCCATTGGTGGGGTCACACGTTCCGTTCGAGTCCTGGTTAGCGACGCTGGAGCTCAAAACGCGTCTAGAGTTTTGTCCGCGTCCACCGGTCTTCTGGCCCACTGTGAGCCGCCGGCACAGCTCTTCCCCCCTCTGTCTCTCTCTCTCTCTCTCTCTCTCTCTCTCTCTCTCTCTCTCTCTCTCTCTCTCTCTCTCTCTCTCTCTCCCCCCCCCTCTATCTTTCTCACGCACTCATGCGACACGTTCCGCATCATGGGTGCGAGAGAGGCGGGCTGCTCACGGAATCACTCTGCCGTTCGCCGGCGGCTTCGTCGCGACACTGCTAGACACCGCCACTCAGGTCGATGGTCCCGTTGGTCCCGGGGGCGGCGGGGCGCGGCGGGGCGGCAAGGCCGTGGAGTGGGGCCAAGCGCAGCCAAGCCCAGCCAAGCCGATGGAAGCCGTACGGACGCAGTGGGACGCGCCCCGGGGACGCGGGACGCGGCGGGCCGGACGCGCCTACAGTCACTGCCGCAGTCGAAAACGGACTGGGCTGCTGGCTTCAGATGGTGGCTACAACGTCCAGAGGCACTGTCAAACACAAGGTGTAGACAACTCTACACTTTTCCTGGTGGGGAGCACTGAAAACCCAACAGGACCCGGCATGCTGAGCGTTTGAAGATAAGAGGTACCGCAACGTACCACGTGCTTTTTTGTGCAGACGCTTGGCTCAGTAGAGAGGCTGACAGACTTACAGGCAGACAGTCAGACAGACTGATAGTCAGGCGGTCAAACAGACTGATAGTCAGAAAGACAGACTGACAGACAGTCAGACAGACAGACTGACAGACAGACAGACAGACAGACAGACGGACGGACGGACGGACAGACAGACAGACAGACAGACAGACAGACAGACAGACAGACAGACAGACAGACAGACAGACAGACAGACAGACAGACAGAACAGACAGACAGGCAGACAGACAGACAGACAGACAGACAGACAGACTGACTGACCGACTTACTAACAGCGAGAGATAGAGACAGATGAACAGACAGAAAGGCAGACAGGGAGACAGACAGACAGACAGACAGACAGACAGACAGGCCGCCTAGTGCCTCCGTCGGCATTACAGATGCATTACTGTCACCCGACGCGAGGAGCTGCGGTTGATTCTCCTCCATGCCGAACATCTGGTGGCGCGCCGATTTGAGGAAAGCCGCGAAAGAGGGGAGAAGGGGGGAGGGAGGGGGGGGAAGGGGGCTGAGGATGGATTCAGGAGGTATTGTCTGGCTGCAGCCAGAGCAGAATGGCTCAATAGTAACGCGTAAAAAACAACACCTTATACATATAGAACACAGCGCGCTACAGCCGTTGTGCCGTGGAGGGGAACGCGGGGGGAAACAGACGGAAAAAGACAAACAACAGTACGGCAACGACAATAACAACAACGGAGGCAACAACAACAACAAAAACAGGACCACCCCAGCCACACAACGGAGGGAATGCCCGTTCGGTCGGAAAATGATAAACCCATATTTTACGCGTGTGTACTTTACTTTTATCTGCCGGCGCGCAGATTTTCGCGTTGCGTCTGGCACTCGGAACCACAGCAGCAGCGAGCCTGAACCACACGGCCGCGCTAAATTTGTGCATGGAGAAGGGCGATGCGGAGCGGCGCGTGCCGCGTCGGCAGCCCACCTCTCTCCTCCCACCACCTCACTGCGAAGAATATCTTCGTCGCTCTGTCTTTGTTGCGCTTATGGGAATGTAGGGAACTGAAAGTTGAAAAAGATGGTGCGTTTCGAACACATTTTTTTTTGTATTAAGGGAGGGGCATAGAGCAGGGATGCCAAAAGAAGAAAAATCAAATATCTCATGTTGCTTTGGTGTGAAAACAACGCTACACGCGCGAATTTCAACCGTTCCCGAGCAACTCATTCGAAGACGTACCACTCTGTCGATTCGAAATTTCGAATATTCGGGGTCGAAGCATGAAGATCCAAAAATCGATTAGAATCACCCCTGATTCGATTCGATACCGAACTATTCGCACATCCCTAGGGAATGCTGTCATCCCGCCTGATTCCGATGGATCGTTTCCTCGATAGCGCCCTACAGTGTGCCAAAAGAACGGTGGAGGCGGTTCAAATCTCGAACGGGGTACATAGTGGTCGGGAAGGGGGGAGGGGTCATGACCCCGACAGCCGCCTGGAAGGTACGCAAATTGTGTCACTTTCCCCCTGTAAGTAGGCAGAAGGCGTGGCGTGCCCCCCCCCCCCCCCCCTTCAAAATTTCCGCGCACGCCACTGGTTCGAGGAGCTATCCGGTGAGGTCACACGTTCGGTTCGAGTTCCATTGAGTGTAGCTCGAAACGCGTCCGGGGTTTTGACCGCCTCCACCGGTCTTCTGGCCCAATGTGGGGCGCAGCCCGTCCTGCCAGTGCCGTGGCGCGCGGCGAGGCGCCTTAATTGATGTAAGGAGCTGAGTGAGGACGGCCTCTCGAGGGCGACCACTTCGACGCCCTCCAGGCCCTTCAGGGCGGCGGGACAAGAGGGAGGGGGGGGGGAGACTTCCACAACCTCTGTGCCAACCGCAGTGTGACTGAACCAATCACTCCGGACCGAAGGCGGTGTTACATGCTGTCGCTCTCTGACGGCCGTGCCCACACTCTGTCCTCAGGGACCAAATGTGCTCAGCTGGTTACAATTTTCCACGGCAATGCATGATATTGTTTCCAGTTGTTGACAGAAAAGAAAGTCCGTAGACAGTTTGTGCCCTGTTAACTTTAAAGTGTGTACTCAGAACACATAGGACACTAAAGAGTGTACTCAGTGCAGCGTGAGTACTGCGTACCGTACACACTTAGTTTGGTCGTAACTTTGGCTAATGTTTGGTCCGACTCACATTTCTGGTTTTTCCAGCACGTCAGTGGCAACTATCTCCAACGCTGGCTATGAGAGCAGATCACCGCAGTAAAATACTTTGTTATACGAAGAAATAGCTCGTAAATTACGAAGTATTTTCTTTGTAAGCTTATGTATGCTCAAAATACTTTGTTATACGAACCACTTTTCTTTGAAAGGGCCAAAATAGTTTGTAAGGTTTTCTCAGTGCATGCGTTTGAATGGTAATCTACGTTCAAGCGAATGCGACACCATCCGGCCTTGTAGGGACGGGCGATTTTGCGATTAATCGCAGGTGCGATGCGATTTTTTTAAAAAACCGCGGTGCTATTTCGGTTTTTGAACCTCGGCGATTAATCGCAAAATCGCAAAAAATCGCTAAATCGCAAGAATCGCAACGCGCATGGATTTCGCGACCACTGCACCGAACGAGGCTGGCGCGTGTTGTCGGTGCCACTAGCCTGCCACTTGACCACTCAGGAATTTGTTTTGGCACTTTTTAAAAAGATTTTGTGCCATAATGGGTAGTATGTAAGTATTGTTGCGTTTGTTTGCGATTTTTGCGATTTTGCGATTTTTGCGATTCTTGCGATTTTGCGATTAATCGCATGAAATCGCGATTTATGAGAAATCGCAATCGCGATACTAAAATTTGGAAATCGCCCGTCCCTACGGCCTTGTCACCTTTAAACACATGTGACGTCGTATTTAGGAACGTGACTGTGAATATGACGTAACATTCGTCGAATAAAAGAGGGAGGGAGACCTCAAAAGAGCCGAGGGCGGTGAACGGCAGCGAGGCTTGGAAGCGAGGCGGCGGGCTTTGTTTGATGCAAACGACTCGCACTGGCCGCACGTCGCCGCGCGAAGCGACGCCGCCGTCCTGGCCGTCACTTTGGATGGCTTTGAAACAAGCCCGTCTGGCGGCGTGGTGTAGAAGTGGCGTGGAAAAGGGGGAGGGGGGGAGGGGGGGGGGACTTTGACTCAACACGACACGCACTGGCCGCACGACGGCCACCTGACGGTGAATGGCTTTGACCGCCGGGACTGCTCGCTTCGCGTCGTGTCGTGTCGTGTCGCGGCACAGTGGGCTCGAAGATCGCCGGAGGCGGCCGAAACTCTAGACGCGTTTTGAGCTCCAGAGTCGCCAAATGGGACTCGACCCGAACGTCCCGCCAATGGATTGCTCTTCGAACGCGGCATCCATTGGTGGGGTCACTTGCTCGTTTCGAACCCCGTTTGGCGCTCAAAACGTGTCCGGGATTTCGACCGCCTCCACCGGTCTTCTGGCCCACTGTGGCGAGGCGTGGCAGTGTGCGAGTCTCCGAGTCCGAGTTTCTGGCGGCGCTCCTTTTTGCCGCTCCCTCG
Organism: Thrips palmi; assembly: GCF_012932325.1. Classification (NCBI taxonomy): domain Eukaryota; kingdom Metazoa; phylum Arthropoda; class Insecta; order Thysanoptera; family Thripidae; genus Thrips; species Thrips palmi. The sequence goes on from NW_023144632.1 coordinate 18,114,452, forward strand.
AGGATGACGACGCCGCAGATAAAGGATTGATTGACTGAAACGAGTTAGGCGCGCCGTGCCGCGGCGTGCCGTTCCGAAGCGCGGCCCGTGGGGCCTCCATTCGCCCGCCTCGCCTGCCCGGCCTGCAGACCGATTCCGAGAGTCGTTTCCGTCGTTGTCTCTCTCGCACCCGTACGGGACGCCCCGTGAGTGCGAGAGAGACAGAGCGACGACTCTCGGAATCGGTCTGCTGCTCGGCCACGACGGCGCCTGGCCTGGCTGCGTGGCCGACGTGGGGCCGAGGTTGATTAACCTGATTTGGTCAGCGCTCCCTGGGCAGCCCCTCGAGCGAGGCTGGCGTCCGGGCCCCGCCCCGCCCCACCCCACCCCACCCCGCCCCACCCCGCCCTGCCCCACCCCGCCCCGCCCCGCCCCGCCGCGCCCCGCCACGCCTAGGGACGGACTTAAGGACGCGTTTGGCACACTGTCTGCGAACTCGACTCAGCGCTTGGCTCGGATCGGGATGCGATGGCGTGGGGTGGGGCGGGGTGGGTCGTCGCCGAGCACAAAAGATGGCCAAACTTAATTCCCGAGTAATTTGATGGGCAAGTTGGAAACGCCATGCGCGGCTCGCTGGCGAGTGGCGAGACATGGCGAGGCACTGACTCGAGGAAACCGTGCGGGCAAAGAGCGCGCCAATGCTCTCGCCGTGCACACATCGTGTGCAACGATTGTCAAGTTCTTTTGAATGTGAAATTATGTCATGTCACGAGCAATGGCTGTGCCATTGTGCCTCAGAACAGTGTGTGCATACATTCCCGTTCAATTTGACCTCTCATTCACTCGATAGCAACCACTCTGGTGAAATTAAACCCCCAGCATTACCCGTCCAAGTCGTGGATGTGAAGCCACCCCGAGGCTGCTAGTTGGAACCCCTATAACTTGAAACTTGAATTACGCTTTCTAGAAACGCGAACTGGCCTGGTCTTCTAGTGTAGATTTTCTCAGAATGTCAGGAACATGTCTGAAATTCTGGCCAAAATTCGGGCACCTCCGAAAGCTGAAATTCTGAAAACTTATCCTGATATTGAAGGCCTGAGTTCACTGCAGACTGGCAGAATAAGTTTCCAGCTTTGAGAGGTGCGCCAAAAGAGAACAAATAGTTGGAGTGACCGAGTGACTCTACACTGTGCCCGATCGAGTAGGCAAGTATAAAACTCTCGGGGGCTGCAGGATTTCACCAGCAGGTCGAGTCATCCTCCCTCCACACTATCCGAACTAAAGTGTGACCAGGACAATCAATAATGCAAATGTTATTTCTTTAAACACATTTAATCTCGCCAATTTTGTTTGAGGGGACCGGCCTGAAACGTGCTGTTTCGAACGTGAGAGAGGCTTGCAAAACAAATAGTCTGAACGAGTGTTTACGCGCGCGTGCGCGTGTGTGTGTATGTGTTAGAGAGAGAGGGGGGGGGTGTCAGCATGCGTTCCGCCTGCCGCGTCGTTTGGCGCCTCACATCAAAGGGGTGCTGGGGCTGCATTAATTCGGCACATAGGTGGAAAAGCCGGGCGTCTCTCTCTCTCTCTCTCTCTCTGGCCGGGGTGCAACTTTCTGTTGAGTCCAGGCGCTAATTAGCTCATAGTCCTGTACTCGGCTGCACGTCGGACTGCCTGCCTAATGTTTGAAGTAGCTGCAAGGGGGAAGGGGGGGGGAGATGGGGGCAAAGTTTTGAAAAATCTCAAAGTTGGTAACACCAGGTGCAGCGAGCGACGGTTCCCCTCGAGCTGGAATTCATGGAGTTCTAATGAGGTGCTAAGTGGGGGCGTGAAGCGCACTCAGCAGCGTGGCCGACACTACACCGTTCGGAATCCCGCCACATTCACACTGTGAAAATTTGTTGTCACTTTATGACAAAAACGCGGATGACATTTTCATCACTTTAAAACGATAACAATCTCATCTCACAAATTGATGACATTTTCATCGAAGCTCCTATACTTAGTGCATGGGCGTGACAACAATGTCATCAATATTTTTAGTGACATTGTTGTTAGGAAAATTAGCCTTGAAATTATTGTAATCAAGTGACGACTCAAATTTTCACAGTGCACTGTAATTCAACCAATGTGACGTCAGACTGTAACTGTCTTACGGTAGGCTGCATCACCATATTATGGTGGAGATTTTCTCCATAATACTAGAAATTCGTCAAAATATCTACAAGGTACAGTGAATTCTCAGTGGTATGTGATGAGGTCAGCTGCTCCACTATAATATAGAACATTTTCACCATAATATGCAGAATCTTCATTGCACAACATTTAGCGTGCACATCCGTTCGAATGTGAAATTTGTCCCGTTCCTTTAAAGACGATGTCACATCCGTTTGAACGTGACGTGGACGCGTAAGTATAATGTCACTTTCGTTTGAACGTGGATCAAGATTGGCCCAGTCACGTTCCAACGTGTGACATCTTGGTCCAACAAATGTGACAAAAAGTCACATTCCACACCGTAAGTGTCTTACGGTGAAAGGCTGCGCCACCGGTGGTAATTTTCTCCATACTTAGAAACAAAGAACATTTTCACCATAATAAAGAGAATCTTCACTGTGCAACATTTAGAGTGCACGGAATATGACGTCACATTCTTTAGATAACAGTGGAGGCGCACGCCGCCAAATCGGCGGTCGCGAGACGGCGGCGGGCGTGGAGGCTGTGTCCCCCCACCCCTCTTTCGGGTTTACGGTGTGGCCGAGGGCCGAGGTGGGCAGGGCAGGGCTGCGCTGCGGGGGCCCGATCCCCCAAATGAAGTGTCCTGAGTCAACAGTCCCGGCGGCGCTTCGCGTGTAGCGGCCGGCGGTGGCCAGTCGGGTCGGGACACGGACCAAAGCCAAAGCAGCGCAGCGCGCCGCGCCATCCATATGCATGGCAGGCTTGTTGGGGCGGCGCGGCACGGCGCGGCTGGTCCAGGTGAACGAAGGCAAGGCCGGCAACGCCCTCGACAAAGTTCGAAGAGGGGCGCCACGTGTAGCGCCAGCCTGGACTGCCTGCCAGCCTTCACCGGGGGGGAAGCAATTCACGCTTCAAATCTTACGAAGTATTTTAATGATACATTGTTCAAACTAATTTACTTTGTTATACGAAAGAAATAGTTTGTAAATAACGAAGTGTTTTTCTTTGTAAGCTTATGTATGCTCAAAATGCTTCGTTATAAGAATCTGCTTTTGTTTGTAAGGTTTTCTGAGTGCTTGAATTTTGGTGCACTTTTCCCTTTAAAAAAAATTTGAAATAACGTTGAAGTTGCCTTGTACGTTGAAGTACGTTGCACCTAATATAACGCTGAAATAACTTGAATTCGAAATAACGCTGTACGAAATTTTTCGAGGTTGTTTGTTTGACCTCGGCCTCGACTGTCTACCAGTCTCGACCGGTCTCGACTGCCGGCCAGTCAGCTTCAACTGACCGCTGCTCCGGATCAAAGACGAGTTGCACCTTCCTGTCGCGCCTTTGGAGCTCGTCCTCCCTCGCTAACGAGGACTGCTTTCCTCTTTTGTTCGCACAGTGCGAGCGCAGCAGGCCGGCGGTGCACTGGGAAGGAGAGAGAGGCTGCACAGCCAGGAGCGGTTCAGGTTTGCAAGTTTCGCTCCAGATTGCTGCTGATGAAGATGACGATGATGATGATGATGAGGAAGACCTGGGAAAATGCAAATAACGTTTTGCCCCTATCTGTAAAAGAAATACAGCTAAAAAGACCGTCCCTTCGAAAAAATTTAACTGAGAAGGTAGCTCGTCTCTCGTGCCACACCGTCACCCAGTAGGAAATTTCCTAAATTCTGTCCTGCCTGGAGAAATAGTAAACAGTTTGGAAGGCGGCGTCTCCACTCCATGTTCTAGACGCATACGGGAAACTCAAACATTTCTTCCGAGACTCTCCAGATGATTTGTCACCGCGACACGCCCCGGGCGACGCGCCGTCTGCGGCCCCCACGGCCCCCGCGGTCCCTACACCGGCAATAAGGCCTGCAGCCACGCCTGCACCTCGTCCTGCGAATAGCGGCGCGTTATGTAGCGCGTCGGGAGAGAGAGAGAGAGAGAGGGAGAGCGAGAGAGAGAGAGAGAGAGAGAGAGAGAGAGTGCTAACAGCCGTGCGCCGCAGGGGCGGGCCAGGCGAGGGTTACCAAATAAAATTATAATGCGCCATTATGGGGGCTATTACTGGCAGGCTCAGCCTCTCTCTCTCTCTCTCTCTCTCTCTCTTGGTTGAACAGCCACCGCGACGATCAATCGGCGCCAAGAGTTACCGCGGCACCTTGACGACGTCGTTGGAGGCGCTGCGTGGTAACGGCACCACGCTCCGGACTGACTCGGTGAGGAAGGCCCCCGCCCCCCTCTCCTCCCTACTTAATGTGTGGAGACTTAGAAAATCTGCACTTCGAAGAGACACCCCTGCTTTTCCAATGTGGAATTCTCACTCGTCTTTCTTTTGTCAGAACGTCAGAAACATGTCTGAAATCCTGGTCAAAGGTCGCTCCCCTCTGGAGGCTTCCAAAAGCTTATTCTGATACTGATGGCCTGAGTTCTACAGAATGGCAGAACAAGTTTTTGGCTCTCAGAGGCGCGCAAATTTGGATAAGGATTCCAGACAGGTTCTGTCGTTCTCACAAAACAGACACGAGGGTTCCGCACTTGGTTTCACAGTGGAGCGAGATAGGCCGACGGGAGCGCCACTCGAACGCAGTCCTCCTTCCGAACGAACGCGCCATGCACGGCCAGCACACTGCTTCCGAGAGTCAGTCGTTTTCGTCGCTCTGTCTCCCTCCCACTCACGGTGCATCCCGTATGCGTGCGAGAGAGACAGCGACGAAAACGACTCTCTGAATGAGTTCGGCCTGCTCGAGGATCCCCTCCAGGAGGGTGGGAGGGGGAACACGAGCTGGCCGCCTCCTCCGCATAGATTTGGCGACGACGAGGACGGTGCCTCCCTAACAAGCGAAAGATTGCGGGACTAATGAAAGGCTGAGATAGCAGCCAGTCGTAACTCGAAACGGGCTGCGAAAAGCGAGCGCCAGAGCCTTCTTGGCCCGAGCACCGAGAGAGAGAGAGAGAGAGAGAGAGAGAGAGAGAGAGAGAGAGAGAAGACAGAGAGAGAGAGAGAGGGGGGGAGGGGATATAGAGCGGGCCGCCCTCACCTTGCCAGGGTCGCTCCGGGCCGTACGATAATCAGGAAATATGCTATCTGCCCCGGCCGCCACCCGGAGCCGAGCCATCCACACCGCTGCCCTTTCCTTTGGGGGCCGCTGCTCCTGCCGTGGGTCGAGGGCGGGGGGCGGGGGGTGGGGGGCGGGGGGTGGGGAGGGGAGGAGAGGGCAAGGGGCAGGCATGGGCAGTAAAGTAAAGTAAAGTATCGCGATACTCTATCGCGATACTTTTTTCGGTAAAGTTTCGGTATCGCGATACTTTTTTCGGCAAAGTATCGGTAAAGTAACGCGATACCGACTTTCCTTGTAAAGTATCGAAAAATAACGAGTCGATACTTTCTTTTTTCTTTTTGGAGAATAGAGAAAGCGAGAATAGTGGATTAGCCGTGGCCATGGCCTTGCCCCTTCTTGCCTGCAAGGTCCCTCAATCCTCGGGGCCTGGGAATGGCCCAGAGGGGCGGGGCGGGGGGAGACAGCCGGCCCGGCGGCAGCACTGGTGGTCACCACGTGTTTGCTGCACTTTGCTGCTTTTGTGCAGGCAGGTCGCTGGCCCCAGCGAGGGCCACCGGGGCCCGATCAAGGGCCTGCTATGAGTGACACGCAATAAACAGCACCCTTCTCGCCAGGAAGGAACCAGGCCAAGTGGCCATCGGCGGCGGTGTCTTTCCTTTGCCCCTTCCCCCTCCCCTGTTCGCCCTCGTCTTTGACGAACCCCGCCGCGCATATCCCTAGGTGGCTGGACAATTTGCGACTTCATTTCATCTGCAAAGCACGCTTCGCTGCACATGGAAAAAATTGTCAAACTGTGTTCAATTTTAAATTTATTTTTTTTATTAAAAAAGTATCGAAAAGTATCGTCGATACTTTTGAAAGTAACGGTGAAGTATCGAGTTACCCATCGGCAAAAAGTATCGGTAAAATCGGTAAAGTAACGCGATACCGATTTTAAAGTAACTTGCCCATGCCTGGCCGCGTCGGTTCGCCGCAGGGGATGCGAAGCGAGAAGTCTGAGGGAAACGGGTTTGGTAACGTCTTGCTTTACGCATTCTCTCGGCACAGCTTCACAGCCTCGTCGATGATGCCGTTGTTGTGGTTGGCACACTGTTCACCCTGTTGGTGGGGGCAGTGATCCACGAGGCGTCCGCGGTGTCCGCGGCCCACGCTGTGTCACCAAGACACACCACCTTGTCTCTCTCACACCCACGTGCGAGACTCCCTGCCAGTCGGAGAGAGACAGACAAGGACTGTTTTAGAGGCAAGCGGGGTCGGCGAGACATCGCGGAACATGTTACGCCAAGACGTGGTTCACCTAGCTTCTAAAGGGACACTCGTGGGCTCTCTGCCTGTGCGCAGGCAGTACGCAAGCAGTACGTGAGTGGTACGCAGGTTGTTCGCAGGTGTTACGCAAGTAAAACGCCAGTGTTACGCAGGCGGTACGCAAGGGAAACACGACTGTTACGCAGGCGGTACGCAAGTGTTACGCCAGAGATACGCAAGTGTTACGCCAAAGATACGCAAGTGTTACGCCAGAGATACGCAAGTGTTACGCCAGAGATACGCAAGTGTTACGCAAGAGATACGCAAGTGTTACGCAAGTGTTACGCAAGTGTTACGCAAGTGTTACGCAAGTGTTACGCAAGTGTTACGCAAGTGTTACGCAAGTGTTACGCAAGTGTTACGCAAGTGTTACGCAAGTGTTACGCAAGTGTTACGCAAGTGTTACGCAAGTGTTACGCAAGTGTTACGCAAGTGTTACGCAAGTGTTACGCAAGTGTTACGCAAGTGTTACGCAAGTGTTACGCAAGTGTTACGGAATTGGTACGTAAGAGATACGCAAGTGGTAGGTTGGTGGTACGCAAGTGTTACGCAAAAGCTACGCAGATGTTACGCAAGAGATACGCAAGTGTAATGCAGGTGGTACGCAAGGGATACGCAAGTGGTACGCAAGAGATACGCAAGTGGTACGCAAGAGATACGCAAGTGTTACGCAACTGTTACGCAAGAGATACGCAGTTGTTTTGCAAGATATTCGCAACTGTTACGCAAGGGGTACGCAAGACCCTTGTAGTGCGGACACTGCAGACTGATTCCGAGTCGTTCTCGTCGCTCTGTCTCTGTACTGGGAGTGCGAGGGGGACAGAGCGACGAAAACGACTCTCGGAATCAGTCTTCTGGGCGACGACGCTGCCGCCTGGTGGCTGGCTGCCGGCCGAGGCGGGAGAGGCGGCCCGCAAGTTATGACCCACCCCCTCTCCCCCGCCAGATCGGTCGTCAACAGGACACCTGATGGACAGCCACTTTGCAGCGCGGTACAGTCTCGTCCGCCTAGGCAAAAGCTTGGACAAGGACCACCTCCCCGTCCCCGTCCCTGGGTCCTGCCGACGGAGAGTCGCTTTCGTCTCTCTGTCTCTCTCGCACTCAATGCATGGGCGTCGTGTATCGGCGCGAAAGAGACAGAGGTACAAAGAGGATTCTCGCTCGCGGAATCAGTCGGCTGAGCCGCGAGGTGCGCGCCCAGAGCCCTTGGCCCTTGGCCTTGCAGCCCTTGGAGGGCCCGGCCTTGTAATTGGCCCTGGATCAGCCACTGGGCAGGACCGGCCAGGACGCTCGCCGGCCTAAAGGAGGATTCAGGATCCCCCCTTCGCCCTCTACCCGACGGGGCCCGGCTGGCTGGGGGATTCCGCCACCGTCGTCCTTCCCCGGCTGGCCGCCCACATCACACACACACACACACACACACACACACACACACACACAGGAGAGGAGTTCTCCGCACAGTGCGACACTTGAAACCTAGACACACGGTCTTCGTGGGGTCTCCGTGTAAACACGCGCTTCGGCGGGTCGCTGTATAGTGACGGTCTTCAAATGGGCTGCTGTAAAACGACGTAAGTGTATTTTTTTTGACATTTTGAGACTATAGTGCGTTAGAATGGGAAAAAAATGCTCGTTCTCGAAACGTCAAAAAAAATACGCTTGCGTCGTTTTACAGCAGCCCATTTGAAGACCGCCACTATACAGCGACCCGCCGAAGCGCGTGTTTTTACGGAGACCCCACGAAGACCGTGTATCTAGGTTTCAAGCAGTGGCGTGCGCAGAAATTTTGAAAGGGAGGGGTCAGGCCATGCTTTTTGCCTACTTACAGGGGAAAGTGACGCAATTTGCCTACCTTCCAGGCGGCTGTCTAGTGGCCAAAAAGGGGGGGTCATGGACCCCCCCCCTTTTCCTGCACATGCCACTGGTTTCAAGTGTCGAGTGTTTCACAGTGTCGCGCGGTCCGCCCTCGGGCGCCCTCGGCGCGATGCGCTGGCCGCGCCCACCGCACTCGCTGCACCGCGCCACGCCGTGCATGAGCAGCGCACCAGCGGCCGTGGCCTTTTAATTATGATTCGCAGCTGCAGGGCTAGTTTTCGAGTCAAAGGGGCGTTATGCTATTGTTTCGCGAGCCAGGTCGGCAGCGCAGCGGTGCATACTCTATTCAGACCTGCCTCGCCTCGTCCCTCTGTCTGCCTGCCTGTCTGTCTGCCTGTCTGTGTGCCTGTTTGTCTGTCTGTCTGCTTGTCTGTCTGTCTGTCTGTTCTCTCTCTCTCTCTCTCTCTCTCTCTCTCTGGAAAGGTGCGAGTTCACATTTACTAGACTTCAAACTCTGCACTTCCAAAGTGCGGAGACTGAAAACTGCACACCTCCGCATATTTCAGAGTGGTGTCACACTTGCTTTAACGTTGCAGTGTCTCTCTCTCGCGAGAGAGAGACAGTGCGACGACACCGCACTGTTCGGGATCAAGTCCGCGCGAGACAAATATATGAATGGCATTATTTGGCGGGGCAGTCGAGCCGACGAAGGGATCGCGGCCGTCGCGGCCCGAGGTGGGGCAGTGGCCGTAATTCAGGGAAAGGGCTTGGGGCGGGGCAGGGAGAGGAAAGTGTGTGTGTGTGGGAGGAGGGGGGAGGGGAAGGGATGGCGAAGGGGAGGGGGGGAGGGGACAGGGGTGCGTCCCACCGAGGGTGCCGGCCGGCCGGGCCAGAGGCGATAGGGACGACAAGGACGCGCCCGAGCACCCAAAAAATAGACTGCAAAAAAGAAAAACCGGTCGTCGTCAATAAGCCCCGTTTTACGAGCGGAGATCGTATTTGTCGTCCGCGGACTCCGCTGCGCCGAGCGGGACGTCGGGTGGCGGCGGTGCCGCCATGCAGGCCCAGCAGGCTGCATGACTCCGAGAGCCGTTTCCGTCGCTCTGTCTCTCTCGCACTCGGGTACTATACGGCACGCCGCATGAGTGCGGGAGCTAGAGATGCAAATTTTCCGGAAACTTTCAGCGGGTCGGAAAAAAACCGGAAAAGTTGGAAAAAACCCAGAAAATTTGGAAAAAAGGAAAAATAGGAAAAATTAGTTTTTAAGCACTATGAACATGGAACCTACTATTTTTGTGCTTTGTTACAACTTAACTTATACTGACAACCCGAGATTCACAACAGCAAGCTCAAAAAAACGCACGAGAAGGAGTCATCACAGGGTATAAGTAGTATGAGTGCACTGAGAATCGTGTTCACATAGGGATAAAGGTATGCTTTTAGCCTACTTTCAGGCGAAATGCCCGACATTTTGCCTACTTTTCAGGCTGAATCTTTCCAATTTTTCCGAGGCCAGGGAAAAAAACGGAAAAAAACACTGTTTTTTTTTCCAATGTTTCCGGAAACTTTCCGGGCATTTTCAACCCTAAGAGAGACAGAGCAGAGCAACGAAAACGACTCGCTCGGACTCAGCCTGCAGCGCGACCCCGGACGGCGACGGCCACGGCGGTCCGGTCCAGGGTGGCTGTGGAGGTGGGGGAAGAGGAGTTGGGGGCCGGGGTGCAGTGGTGGTGTCGGTGACACGACACTGGCACTGGCCGCCCCGCGCCGCTGCATTCCTGCAACAGCCCCCCCCCCTCCCCGCCCTGCCCTGACGCCCCCTCCCCCCTCCCCGCTCCGCCCCGCGGCCGCGCCCTCGGCGCCGACCTTGCGAGCTTCCTCCTCCCGAGATGGGGATAAGCCGGTTATATTGTCGGCGCCCCCGCGGCCCCGCGCCCCCCAAGGGGCCCCACACGGCCGACACGGCCCGCACGAGGCGCGCGAGGCCCCACCAGGCCCCACGCGGGCAACAAAGCCTCACCCGACCGCCGCCCTGGCCATCCTTTCTCGCCGTCGGAGAGGCCGCCGCCGCACCGCCTGCGCGTGGTGGAAGCTCTGGAAACACACGCACGCACGCATACACGCACACACACACACGCACACCTACACACACGCGCACGCACACACACACACACACACACACACACACACAGGACAGGCGCCTCCTGCCCCGAAGCAGATGCAACTGCCATCCATCACTGCGCGGCCTGCTCCTGCTCCCGGGCCTGCTGCTCGCAGTATGATTCCGAAAGTCGTTTTCGTCGCCCCGTCTCACTCGCACTCCGTGGGGCCGTCGCGTTCTCGGTGCGAGAGAGACAGAGCGACGACAACAACAACATCTCTTCGGAGTCAGTCCACTCATGCTCCGCGGCGGCGCGCTCCGTCCTCACCAGCCGCGCCGCACTCGATGCCGACGTCGCCGCGGCAGCGATCAAGGAACCGCATTCAGCGACGGGACAGCGGTGTGTGTGTGTGTGTGTGTGTGTGTGTGTGTGTGTGTGTGTAGTTGAGAGAGAGCAAGCGAGAGAGGAAGAGAGTTGGCAAGAGAGAGAGAGAATTGGCGAGAGAGAGAGAGAGAGAGAGAGAGAGAGAGAGAGAGAGAGAGAGAGAGAGAGAGAGAAAGAGAGAGAGAGAGAGAGAGAGAGAGAGAGAGAGAGAGAGAGAGAGAGAGGGAGGGGTGGCGCGCAGGTGCCAGGCCGTGGTTCGTAGTGGCGCTACATTGAACTCGAGGCGGCCGGAGTGTGGGGTGAGATGAGGGCGTCACGGATAGCGGCACGGTCTTGTTCGCGGTCCCGATGTCCGCAGACTGATTCCGAGAGAGTGGTCATCTTCGTCGCCCTGTCTCTCTCGCACCTGCACGGCACGCCCCCATGAGTGCGAGGGAGACAGAGCGACGAAACCGACTCTCGGCATCGTGCTGCAGGGTCGTCTATGGTGCTGTGCGCGCCCTATGCGCCGGCAAGTGCGTCCGGTATACCATCCGCCTGAGTTTCGGCGAGGCATTGTTTGGGTGTGCCGGTGGCTCTGAGTGAGTGCAAGGGTGGCGGCCACACCGAGGAGGGCCTGTGTTCGACTCTCAGGAGTGACGCCATTTTTCTCAATTTACTTCCCACAGTTAGTACAGTCGCTCGAGGAAGAACCCCTGTACCGATGAGGCGACCCCAAGGGGCAAACAACTTGAATTTTGGTGTACAATTTCCTTCAAATAACGTGAAATACGTAATGATGAAATAATGCGAAATAACGTTGAAATAACGCTGAAATAATGTAGAAACAACGGTGAAATAACGCGAAATAACGTGAAATAGCATGAAATATATAATATCGCGAAATAACGTTTAAATTCCCTTGAAGTAACGTGATTTTGAAATAACGGTGTACAAATTTTGTCGAAGTTGTTTGCCCCTCGGGCGATCCCTGAGATGAAAGGCCCACCGGGGAGGCGGGAGCGACCCTAATAGGGGGAACATAACGGTTTAGGGAGTATGTCGGAAAAACCCATCCCCGCTGCCCGTCATCCTGTGTGCAGCGTGCCTGCCTCCGATTTTTGGTTCGCTCGCCTTGCTAGGCAACCGCGGTCCCGGGGAAGGTCCTATGGACTAAGGTCATCTGACCTTAGTCAAGGGAGGATGGTCGTGCAAGCGGCAAAGAGGTCTATGGACCCAGCCCAAGGTGGTGAGACGCAATTTCGGCTAAAAATGCTGCCGTACTGACAAGCAGTCCAAAGCAAAGCAGTTGCAGAGAGTCGACGTGCGCCTGCAATGTCCTTCTGGTTAAGCTCTTCATAAAATTCACCTTGGCTAGTAAGTGCAATCTCTTCTTCTTTTCAACGGCTAATTGAACTCTCCGCTCGATGAATCCGCCATTTTGCAGCCGGTGGATGGTCTTGTCCAGTAGTTCGACCAGGACGTCCGTCTTCTTGACGTAGCTGACGAAACTATTCTGCTTCATCACCATGCCCAGCTGGTAGTGGCAGCCACGCAGGCAGTCGAACTGCGAGAACGGGTGGGGTCTGACCAGCGCCATGCCGGCGTCCTCGGCGAAGCGAACCTTGCATTGCTCGATTTGGCGCGTGGTCTCGCACGTCAGGATCTTCTCCATCGGCAAGCCGGTCTCGTGGATAAGGTCCCTCGCTTGGCGGCCCGTGACGCCGACGGTCAGGTTCGGCGTGGCGTTGACCAGTTCCGCGACAGTCTGCGGGAAAGGCACCCAACTCGGCACGGCACTCTCCATCAGCAGCAGGCTCTTCACCGCCACGTTGACGTTGAGGTAGAACAGAAGCCAGGCGCCGGCGAGTACGCGGGCCGGCCAGGCGTCCCCGCGCATCCAGGACACCGACGCAGGCACTTCGGTCGCCTTGGCCCAGAGGTCCAGCACGGCGTCTTCCGCCACAGGGCGACTTGAGTCACCTACTTTCTGGGCGACACAGTCGCCTAGTTTCTGGGCGACACAGTCGCCTAGGTTTAGGGCATCTTGGTCATGTAAATACTGAGCTTACTTATCTATGCTGGCCCAAGGCATTGCACACAAGTTTGCCTGATCATGGATAAACTAAATGGATTTCACATTTGAGTGGCGTCAGAGATGCCCCGAATCTAGGCGCAATGGGTGCCCCGAATCTGGGCAGCAGTGGTTGACATTCGGTCGGACCAACCCCAAAGGTGCTCAGGTTGGGGGCGCCTTGGGCTAGCATTTATAAGTAAGCTCTGTATTTACGACCAAGATGCCCTAAAACTAGGCGACTGTGTCGCCCAGATACTAGGCGACTGTGTCGCCCAGAAAGTAGGCGACTCAAACTGGGGCGGGCGACTTAGTCGGTCAGTTTCTGGGCACCACCTTGTCTCAGTGTAGTCGACTAATCGAGTAGTCGATTAATCGAGTAGTCGATTAATCGAGTAGTCGACTAATCGAGTAGTCGACTAATCGAGTAGTCGACTAATCGAGGAGTCGACTAATCGAGGAGTCGACTAATCGAGTAGTCGACTAATCGAGTCGTCGACTAATCGAGTAGTCAACTATTCGAGTAGTCGACTAATCGAGTCGTCGACTAATCGAGTCGTCGAGTAGTCGAGGTGCTGGATGCAGCCAGCGGCCCCGCCACGCACTGCCTTCACACCACCTCGGCACCGGCTGCGCACAGGTGGTCCCGGTCTTGGCTGCCTTGGCGCGGGATTAGACAGCGACTCGGATGAAAATCCCGCCATGTTTAATTCATATGCGCCCCTACACTCAGCTCGGCGCTGCTCGGCTCAGCTTCGGCTCGGCTCGGCCTTCCTCGGCCCGCCTCGGCTCGGCTCGGCTGAGGTCGGCTCGGCTCGGCTGCTCGGCCCGGCCGGCGCAACTTGTGCAATTAGTGATTCAGCCAGCGATCGGCGGTCGCTGCAAAGGAGCCGCTGAACCGCAAAGTAGACGCCAATCACTCCCAAATCGGCCGCCGCCGCCGCCACTTAAGTATGAGAAATTTCCAGGCGCATCGTACGGCAGAGCAGACTGAGTCCGAGAGTCGTTTCCGTCGCTCTGTCTCTCTCGCACTTACGGGGTATTCCTTATAGGTGCGAGAGACCCATTTCGACGAAAACGACTGTCGGAGTCAGTCTGTTGGCGGGCTGGTGTGGTCGGCGAGGCAGCCCCAAAAAAACCGAGCGACTGGTCTTTCATCCAGGGCGTAGCTAGCGCGGGGCGCCGGGTCGGGTCCGGGGTCGGGTCGGGTCGAGCCACTGCAGGAAATGTGGACGATTCTTTACCCGGAGCAGAGGCGGTGAGGGGGAAGGGTGCGGTCCGCAGCGGGACACGTCGGGGGGCTGGCTGGCTGGCTGCGTTGTTTGCCGTCCCCGCCGCCAGGCAGGCAGCCAGGCAGCCAGGCAGCCAGGCAGCCAGGCAGGCAGCCAGGCAGGCAGCCAGGCAGGCAGGCAGGCAGGCAGGCAGGCAGCCAGCCAGCCAGCCAGGCAGGCAGGCAGCCAGGCAGCCAGGCACGCAGCCAGGCAGGCAGGCAGCCAGCCATCCTCGGCACTTCCGCCCGCTTCCTTTCCCCCATCACGGCCTTGCTGTTTGTCCGGGGCGGCCGGACGGTGCAACAGCAGCGCCTATGCCTCGCTCTGTCTCTCTCGCACCCCCACGGGACGGGTCAACATCCCGCGGGAGCGAGAGAGACAGAGCGACGAAATCGCTCGGCAACCCGACAAAGCCTTGGCGATGCCAGCCGATTATGCACCCTGCGGACTGATTCCGAGAGTCGTTTTCGTCGGTCTGTCCCTCTCGCACCCACAGGGGACACCCCATGAGTGCGAGAGAGCCAGAGCGACGAAAACGACTCTCGGAATCAGTCTGCTGCTCGCTCGGTCGCCATAATTCAATTTCCCCGGCGGTTTGCTCGCCTTTCATTGGAGGCGGCGCCACGGCAAAGACTACGCGTAGCGCGCGGCTCCCCCTAATTTACTTATCCGACATTGCCGATTGCATAACTCTCCGCGTGAAAGTGAGCCCCTTGCTCCCGCCCCGCCCCTGCAGGCTGATTCCGAGAGTCGTTTTCGCCGCTCCGTCTCTCTCGCACTCGTGGGGGCGTCCCGCTTAGGTGCGAGAGAGACAGACTCTCTCTGCCGCCCCGCCGCCACCTCGCCGATGCCCTCTCTTTGCAAATTGCGTCGCCGTCCATTCATAACCCTTGAGTATCTCTTATCGCTAATTTATGGCACCAATTAGGGTCTCGATGTGACGACGGCGCCGTCCGGCCCCACACTGCCAGGCACTGCCGCCAGGCATCCTTCCGCGATCCTTGCCCCCGCGCACTTCGCCGCCAGCGCACTGCCCTGTGCACTTCCCCGCCCGACTGGCGCACAGGCCACAGTGGGCCAGAAAACCTGCGGAGGCGGCCGAAACTCTAGAGGCGTTTTGACCTGCACAGTCGCTAAGCTAAGCAGGACTCGACCCGAACGTGTGACCCCACCAATGGATTCCTAGCTCGGAGAGCAATCCATTGGTGGGGTCACACGTTCGGTTCGAGTCCCCTTTAGCGGCTCTGGAGCTCAAAACGCGTCCGAGATTTTTGCCACCTGCAGTCTGGAGTGCTGCAGTGCAGTGCACTGCAAATCCATTGGGAGAGTTTGCTTGCCACTCCGCTTGGCGCTCCTTTCTGAATGTCTCTATCGGTCTAAAATAAAAATACTCCCTGCATAATCCGCGAAATTTTTAATTTTTCAAAAAGTGCGTTGTGTTTTAGCGGTGCGCGCACGCGGTGCGCCACCCGCACTGTTAAAATTTGTAGTCACTTTATGACAAAAACGTGAATGACATTTTCATCACTTTGAAATGATGACAATCTCGTCACAAATTGATGACATTTTCATCAAAGCTCCCTATACTTATTGCATGGTCGTGACAACAATGTCATAAATTGACTTGATGACATCCTTGTAAGGAAAATCAGCCTTGAAATTGTCATCAAGTGACGACTCAAATTTTCACACTGCGCGCCTCCAGGTGCAATGGTTGCGATTGGTGGGCGGTGCCGCGTTGATTCACGGCCTTCGCGGCGGCCTGCCCTCGGGCCTGCCAGGCAGCGGCAGGCAGCGGCAGACTGATTCCGGGAGCCGCCGCTTTCGTCGCTCCGTCTCCCTCGCACCTGTGCGGCACGCCCCGTGAGTGCGAGAGAGACAGAGAAAGCGACTCTCGGTCTGCAGGCGCCATGCGTCGCGGCGGCACGCGGCGCCACCAGCAATTACACGCAGTGCCTCGCAGTGTCTTGCCCGGGATAAATCAGAGCGGGGCAGGGCCAGGCAGGGCCTGGCGGGGCCAGGCGGGGCGCTCCGGGCCGAGTCCGCACTTCCGTCGCTCTGTCTCTCTTGCACTCCTGCCGCACCCCCCGTATGAGAGAGAGAGAGAGAGAGAGAGAGAGAGAGAGAGAGACAAAGAGAGAGAGAGAGAGAGAGACAAAGAGAGAAAGAAGAGAGAGAGAGAGAGAGAGAGAGAGAGAGAGAGAGAGAGAGAGAGCACGGAGGTTGATTCCAAACAGCGGTACGCTCCGTGTTTGCGAGAGAGACGGAGTGATCGCATGTATGCGGATTCCGAACTACCGCACGTCCCGTGAGTGAGAGAGACGGAGCAAAACCGTCGCCCGGAATCCGCCGGCATGTTTTGTCTCTCTCGCACCCCTGCGACATGCCCTGTCTGTGCGAGAGAGACAGAGAGACGTCGTGGTCCAGGTCGCGGCGTTCGTGTACGCCGCCGGCGACGACGACGCGCCGCTGCCCCCGGCTGCCCCTTTCAATGAGCCGCTTGCTCGCGTGACCCCTCCCCTCCCCCTCCCTCCTCCCTCCCCCTCCCCCAGGGGCGCCACACTGCGATGCCCGGCCACCGCCGGACGGGACCCGGCACTGTAAAAATGCGGCGCGCCTGGCTGCACTTCATTCCGACTCCTCCGCACGACAAATTGCTGTGTCAGAGTCGCGATTCATCTTGTGCCTGCCGGCCGCGACGGCCCGGCCGGGGCCACCCAGCGCAGCGCAGCCCGGCCGGGGCGGCGCACCAGCAGTAGACTGATTCCGAGAGTCTCGCTCTGTCTCTCTCGCACCCGTACGGGCAGCCCTGCGAGTGCGAGAGAGACGGCGCGACGAGAACGACTCCCGGAATCGAGTCCACAAGCGCCAGCAGCGCCAGCCGAGCGCGCAATTCCTCATATTTTCAGCGAAGGAGGGGGCAGCGGCAGCGGGTCCCTGGGCGGAGCGCGTTACCAGTGCATTCGCACCGCCGCCGGGGGCCCCGCCCCGCCCCGCGTCGCCCCGCCCCGTGCGTTCGGAACAGAGAGAGTCGATGCATGCAGTGTAGTGCCGGCATCAGCATTCAGCCCAGGCCTGCAGCTAATCAGATGATGGGACCGCCACCCAGCATCCCGAACTAACACACACACACACACACGCGCACATGGGTGCGCGCCCACACACACAAACCACACTCTGATACACACACACATACACTCTCTCTCTCTCTCTCTCTCTCTCTCTCTCTCTCTCTCTCTCTCTCTCTCACACACACACACACACATACACACACACACACACACACACACACACACACACATACACACCGACAGATTGAGACACGCAATATCTTCCCGGACGCAATGTAAGGCGAAGACGTTATCAAGCAGTCCATCTTGAGTGGCGCTGCGCAGGACGACAGGACAAGGCCCGTCCTGCAGCATTCCGCTAGCTGTCCTGTGGCATCCCCCTCCCCCTCCCCCCGCATTCCCCAAAGCACGTCCGCCGCCTTAACCCGCAAGTCAGACCAACCTGTATGAGAAGACCACAAGCACAGTGCTATCGTTGGGTCCTTGCAACGCCGCCAGAAAGAGCGCGGTGAAAGGAAGCCTATGGCATAGGCTTAGGCGATTTCCAGGGTGTTCCTGAGAAAACGAGGAACCGTTTTTACCGTGAGAAAGAGAGGCTGCTATGCCCCTGTGAAACCAAGAGTGGACTCCGAAGGTGTGGAATTTGGAGTCTCCACACTTAGAGAGTGCAGAGTTTGGAGTCCCCACACGTTAAGTGTGGAGTCATCCTCGTTTGCCACGTGTCAAGAGATAATAAGGGCTCTGCGTGAGTTAATCAACACTTGAAGTGCGGAGACTGGAAACTCCACGCGTCCCAGAGAGGGGAATTACACTACCGGGCAGTGTCGGGTTTTCTCACGCTTTGTGCCACAGTGTCCCCTCAAATGGATATTGAATCGGACATGACGGTACCTGTTGGTTCCCTCTTCAGAGGGCGCTTCCCGTGTTGCCGCTATTCAGGCCCTGCGACTTGGAGCCCTGCGTGGCTTTCATGGGACGGGTCTCCGGGTCCTTAGCTTCAGAGGTCCTTCAGTGTAGAGGATTGAAACTCCACACGTCCAAGTGTGCGGCATTACTCCGCAGCAGGAAGCCCGGCGCCGAGTTCCCCACACATGGTTTTCACAGTGTGCGGGCAGCATCGACTTAGTAGGGTCGTCCCTGTCCTTGTGACAGGCCCTCGAAACCGCCCTTCCCTTCCAGTGTCCACTCGGCGTCGTCGTCGCCTCGTCCGCGTAAAGGTGGCAATCATGGACACGGCCCGTCCGGGTGCTTGGAGCGGGGGGAAGGGGGAAGCCAAGGGGCTTTTGGTGGGAGAGGAGGGGGAGGGGGGAGGGGGTCGTAGCGACCCGCGAGGCGCCAACGGCATCGGGACACCACGCACGTCCACAGACTCATCGACTGCCTTGCCCCCTCCCCCTCCCCCCACTATTTTCACCCCCTCTCTCCCCACCACCACCGCCTCTACCTCCACGGCCCATCCTCCCCCTGCCAAACAAAATCCAGCGCCACATATCAAAGGCCGCTGATTAAAAGTGGTCGGTACCTCCGGCCTTCTTTATTGATTAGACGGTCCGACAGGCCGGCGGCCAAAACGACCGTGGCCGCGGCGTGATTTAGCGCACCACTGTTTTGCCCGGCCCGTGCACTGTCAAACCGAGTGTGGAGAAGTCCACTCTTCCTGATATGCGGAGGAATTCTCCACACTTGGACGTGCGGAGCTTGCGGTCTCTACACTTTCAGGTGTGGAACAGAGCCTCTATCTCTTGCCATGCTGCAAACGTGGAGAACTCCACACTTGAAGTGCGGAGGCTGCAAACTCAGCCGTTCCAAGTGGGGAGACTGCAATGTAGTCCACACTTGGTTTCGCAGTGTGTCCGCCCGCCAAGTCGAGGCTGGGCCGCGCGCTGTGCAGCGGAGTGCGGCTTGTTGCATACCCTCGGCCTGGCAGGCGCGCTGCGCGCTGAGAGGCTAGGATCGCAGTTGATCGTAATTCATCAGAAGTATCGATATTGCTTGATATAACTTTACCAATGTCCGCATGAGTCTTGGAATACAAACTTGTCTCAAGCAAGCTGCAATGTAGGAGGCAAAATTATTTAAATACATTAGGTAACAGCAATTGCGTACAAAGTAATGTGTTGTCGACCCGTGTCGACCCCTCAATTTCAAGTGTGGAGTTCTCCATTCGGTTACACCTACATGAATATTGATAAGAAGGCTACGGAGAATAGTGACAAAAAAATTTACAGAATTTTCCGTACTCTTTTGCCACAGTGCAGAGCCGATAAACAAGACTCGAACCGAACGTGTGACCCCACCAATGGATTCCTCGTTCGGAGAGCAATCCATTAGTGGCGTCGCACGTTCCGTAGGAGTCCTGTTTAGCGACTGTGGAGCTCAAAACGCGTACTATAGAGTTTTGGCCGCCTCCACCGGTCTTCTGACCCACTGTGCGGGCGGCGGCGGCGGCCAAGACAAGCCCGGCCCGCTCCACTTGATCGGAGAAACTTGAGGCGGGGCGGTCGGGCCGTGGCCAGGCCGGGGCAGACGTCGATATATTAAGTCGTTACAAGATAAACGGACGGCGGCGGCGCCGGAACCGTGCAAGCTCGACGTGGACCGGATGGAGCGGGAAAGGGGGGGGGGGGGCTCGCTCCAGAGTAAAGACTCCAGACGACGGGCGGCGAGGACCCGGTCCGTCTCCGTTGTCGGAGCAGCGTCAAGCACCGCGACAAACACATCGACGCACTTGTACAGTTTGCGCACCGGTGTAAAATTCATCAGGATTTCAATCAGGAAATTCCTGATTGGTCAATCAGGATATTTTCTGATTGGAAAATCCTGATGTTTTTTCGCGCACCTCTGATTGATGATTTCTGATTGGTACCAGTTCTGATTGACTATTTTCTGATTGTGTTTTTTCTGAGTGGATAGTTCTGATTGGTAAGACAACTTAAAACATCGGTAATATGACCATGCCGAGGCACATTCAAAATTGATGATATCTTCTCTGGGGGGTCAAAACTGAGTCCGATCCAAATCTGAAGTCCGATTTTCGATAGCTCGTGATCAGGCCTCGATATGCTACTAAAGATGATCCGATGTGCATAAGATTAAAATGGCCCTAGTCAAATCGGCTGAACATGTCACATACCAAATTTGAAACCGATATCGCAAATACTTTCCATTTTATAGGCATCTGTACTTTGACACCATCAAAATTTCCTGATGTTCTTTTCTGATTTCTGAGCGGCAATCAGCAATCAGAAAAGCAGTCAGAAATTTTCTGATTGCCAATCAGAAATCAAATATCAGGAAATTTCTGATTGGCACTCAGACATCAGAAATCAGGAATTTTCTGATGTCGGTACTCAATCAGGATGTTTTCTGATTGACAATCAGAAATCAGAAAGAATTCCTGATTGACAATCAGAAATCAGAAAATCAATCAGGAAAATCCTGATTTCTGATTGGAAATCAGAAATTCAATCAGAAAATCCTGATGGCATTTACACCGGTGCGTAGTGCGTTGTTCGGGCCGCGAGAGGAAAAGAAAGAGGAGTGGAAGAGAGAGAGAGAGAGGGAGAGAGGGAGAGAGGGAGAGAGAGAGAGAGAGAGAGAGGGAGGGAGGCAGGGGGAGAGAGGGAGAGGGAGAGAGGGGTTAGGGTCAAGTCTCGGGGATGAGGACCCGCCAGGAGTGCTCGGCTCGGCCCCCCGCGGCGCCGCGCCCCCGCCGTTGCACCAAGAGCGGATCTGGCGAGACCAGACGGGTTCAGGGGGCGCGGGGCGCGGGCGTGGAGACGTCGCGAAAGTTGTCTATACACTCCAAATCCGTTGGCGGCAAACACCGTGTCGCGATGGCGGTAGAGTGTGTACCGCCTCTGTCTGGATACGGTAAAATCTGGAAGCCGCCAAAGCGATCAAAAAATAACGACGGTGCAAAGTCTTACCGTCAGTCATACACCATTTCGATGGTGTGTGAAAACGGAGCGCCCAACATATCACCGCCGGAATGCGGGCCCTCTGCGTAGCACGAAAATGGCGGTGAGCTCCACAGAGGCGGTTCAGGTGGTCCTGAAAAGGCAGTCATTTTTGCACCACCATCTATCAGTGGTAATACTTGGAGGCTCCGGGTAGGAGCCCTTCAAAAGCGAGGGGTGAATCACTAGTGTACTCATGTGAACAAATTGGCCCGCACTCAGCGTACTCACAAGTTTAAAAAGATGAAAATTCGCTCATTTTTACACGATTTGGCGTTGTGCGTCGTCTAAACCGCTAAATAAAGCCAAAAAACGTTTAAAAATGTGAAATTTATGAGTGTGAGAGGGTGTACTCACCCGTACTCATGTACTCATGTGTACACCAGGACGCTGAGAGATTCACCCCTCGTTCAAAAGTCAATGTTCCATTAGCTTATCATCACGTGGGACTATTACCGCCTTCCGATTTGAGAGTGCACCTACGAGGTACAGTGCGACTTGTTGCCGACGTTTGAGGCCTCTGCTCCACCATGAGGGGAGGCCGAGGCCGGCGCCCCTCCCTCTCCCTCCCACCCCCTCCCCCTCCCTCCCCCCCCCCTCCCTCCTCTCCCCCTAGACCCGCCCCTGCGCTGCACTCGGGGCACTCCGCTGGCTCCCCGAAGAGCGCCGGCCTTGAGGTGCTTCGCCGGCTGCCAGCAGCAGACTGATTCTCCGAGATTCGTCCGTCTCTCTCGCACCGATACGGCGCGCCCCATGAGTGCGAGCGAGACAGCGAGCGACGAAAGCGACTCTCGGAATCAGTCTGCCGGCTGCCGCGTGCCGCCGTCGGGGAAGGGCTAATCTGGGATGAAAAAAAAAAGGGGCAGAGGGTCCCGACGGAAGGCCAGGCCCGACGGGAAGGGAGGTCCCGCAGGTCCGCCGGGGACAAGCACGGCCAGGGACAAGCAGCCGCCAGGCAGCCGCCAGCGCTGCAGACTGATTCCGAGAGTCTCGCTCCGTCTCGCTCGCACCTACAGGGGACGGCCCGCGAGCGCGAGGGAGACAGAGCGACGAAAACGACTCTCGGGATGAGGCGGCTGCCAGCGACTGGCAACAGGAAATTACAAGACTAACTCAGAGCGGCGCTGTCAACGTGGCGACACGGCGGCGGCGCCAGCCGAACAGACAGACAGACAGACAGACAGACAGACAGACAGACAGACAGACAGACAGACAGACAGACAGACAGACAGACAGACAGACAGACAGTTAGCATCAAGCCACTGTGCCTTCCATCAGTTTCGAAAAGGCCCCCCAGTCCGACTTGGCGCGGCCGCAGCACTGCTGCGTCGCCTCATGGCAGTCAAGTCCGCTCAGTCGACTGATTCCGAGGGCCGCCTTCGTCGCTCTGTCTCTCTCGCACTCGTGGGGCGTCCCGTGTAGGTGCGAGAGAGACAGAGCGACGAAGGCGGCCCTCAGAATCAGTCGACAGGCGGACACGACTCTGGCGAGTGATTCCGCTGCCCACGCACTCGCTCCGTCTCTCTCGCACCACTGCGGCACACTCCACGAGTGCGAGAGAGACAGAGCGAGGCGCGCGGGCAGTGACTGAGTGCAAAGGGCAGGGTGCACACACGTGGACATCTTCTCCAAATGAAAGTGGGTTCAACGGTGGAGTGGATTGATGTTTGACCGCTGTACGAGGAAATGTCACCGTTGCCTTCACGTACGAACCTGGTCCGACTATTTGATGTTCGGAAAGATCAAACAGGGTGAGCGTTTTGGTCCGCCGGCTGTGAGCTCTCGATCGGTGGCCTGCCCGCCAGTGGACCCACCCATGCGCCCAAACCTCGATCACGTTTTTATTTATTTATTTTTTTACTTTTTCTATCCCCCCCCCTTCCGCACCCAACCCTCACCCATTAGCGCGGCGGACTATGGGGCAGCCGAGCAGACTGATGCCGAGAGTCGTTTTCCTCGCTCTGTCTCTCTCGCACTCCTGGGGCGTCCCGTATGCGTGCGAGAGAGACAGAGCGACGAAGAACGACTCCCGGAATCAGTCCGCAGACCGACGCTGTGCTGGTAATTATTTGCGAAATGTGGGTCGCGGGGGCGCGGCGCGCCGACGGCAGCCAGAGGCCGCCAGCAGACTGGTTTCGAGAGTCTTTCCCTCGCTCCGTCTCTCTCGCACCCAAACGGGACGCCCCACGAGTGCGAGAGACACGGAGCGACGAAAGCGACTCTCAGTCTGCGGGGGCCGAGGGGCCGAAGGGGCAGTCGGACCGCCGCGGAAGGCGGAAGGACTCGTGAGTCTATTGCAAGTTTCCGGCCTTTACAACAATAATAAACAGACAAAATAAAGAAGAGGCGGGCAGGAGGCGCGCAGGGGGAGGAAAATGGATCTGGGAGACAAAGGAAGGAGGCGAGGGAAGGTGGCGAGGCAGCCAGGGGGAGGAGAGGGGTAGGAGGGGTCGGAGGGGAGGGGGAGGGGCTTGGCGGAGGCAGGCCGGGGGCTGATGGTGCGCTGTTCCTGCGCGTCACCAATTTTTGATATGGCGACCCTACCGGGTCCAGGGGGTGGGGTGGGGCGGGGCGGGGCGGGGCGGGGCGGGGCGGGGCGGGGAGCGTGTAACGACAGGCGTCTCCAGGGGAGGCCGAGGAAGAGGTGCAGACCCGTGGGGACTTGGGGACGGAGGGACCGGGGTGAGATCATCGATGCAGATAACATTATTTTATTTGGCATACCTTGCAGGGGTGGCGCGACCGTGGCGTGGCGTGCCATGCCGGGCCGTGCCGTGCCACTGCGCCACGCACGCACACGGCGCCGACAACTCTCCCATTCCCTTTTTTCGGCAAACACACACAAAAGCCGCCAGGGGAGCGTTGGGGCCTTTCTCTCTCTTCCCCCGCACATTGTGTGTGTATCGGCCGTGGTGTTGGTGTGCGCGCGCGCGCGTGTGCTCATGTGAGTGTGTGTGCTCATGTGTGTGTGTGTGTGTGTGTGTGTGTGTGTGTGTGTGTGTGTGTGTGTGTGTGTGTGTCTTTTGGGGAGGCAGGCTTTGCCTAGGGGTCATGATCGCTCACTCCACGTGCGACCGAGCGAGCGTGTCTGCGTGTGCACTGTACGAATGTGTGTGGGCTGTGAAAGAGAGGGAGAGAGAGAGGGGGGGTTAGGAGTGTGTGTGAGCGAGACAGACAGAGGGAAAGTGTCGTGCCCCATGGAGCGTGTGATGCGCGACGCGTGTTGGTTGGTCCGTCAGAGTGCTGAAAGTGCGCTGCTAAAACTCAAACAGAAAAAAAAACTTTCCAATTCGCGAGCTGCGGCTGCGAGCAACCACGCGTGTGAGTCAGCCAACGCCTCACTCGCAGACAAGAGAGAGAGAGAGGGAGGGAGAGAGAGAGAGAGAGAGAGAGAGAGAGAGAGAAAGAGAAAGAGAGAGAGAGAGAGAGAGAGGGAGAGAGAGAGAGAGAGAGAGGAAACAAAACACCGAAAATAGAAAAAGAACTCCCCTGTTTCGTTTACCGACGTGGGGTGGACCCACCTGCCCTCGGTGAGATAAGGCGAAGAGATCCGAAGTCGCCCTGCTCCCCTTTGGACCCCAACAGCAGGCCAAAGCGGTTTCTATCTCCGTCCCTCCCACCACCACCACAACCCCCCACACACGCACACACACACACACACACACACACACACACACACACACACACACACACACACACACACACACGCGCACGCAGCATGTAAGCCCCGGCTGATATCACGGCGAGGCTGGCGGGGCACGTCGGCAGGCCGCCTTGGTTTATGTGGGGATGATTCCCACTTTCGGTTGGCCAGGTGCGCTGCGGCCGTGGCCGTGGCCGAGGCCCTGGCCGGGGTGGTGCGTCGAGGCGAGGCCGACGAGGCCGCAGCCAGCCAAACCAAGGCTGACACCCGGAGGCCCAGCGGCGAAGGCCGTGGCCGAGACTGTCCGAGGCCGCGTCGGAACCCGTGGTCGAAGTGTCATGCCCGAGGCCATGTTTGAGGCCATGCTCGAGGCCGTGTTTGAGGCCATGCTCGAGGCCGTGTTTGAGGCCATGTTTGAGGCCGTTTGAGGCCATACTCGAGGCCGTGTTTGAGGCCATGTCCGAGGCCGTGTTTGAGGCCATGTTCGAGGCCATGTTTGAAGCCATGCCCGAGGCCGTGTTTGAAGCCATGTCCGAAGCCAGGCTCAGACCACGTCAGAGGTCGTCGCTGAGACCACGCGCTGCCGGGGCGAGGCCGCCGCCAATTTGAGTCTGACGCGGTGAGGCTCACCATGGGCCTGCGGCGGCGCCTGGGGCGTCAGAGAGGCCCCCCGGCCGCACGCAGCTGCGCCGCCGGCCGTGCCCTGCCGTGCCTCGCCGTGCCGTGCCGTGCCGTGCCGTGCCCAGCGTTGTGGCCGAGGCAGCCGTGTTGACTCAGCGCGCTGTTTGCCCGCGTTACTTTCAAATGTCGGATTTTAAATTTAAAACACAACGTGCTACTACACGCTCGACGGCTCCACACTTCCTGGTGCGGAGTGAGTCCCCACACTCGAACTGTGGGGACGTTCACATTAGAGCCGCTATCCTTTGGCTTGGTGCAAACGTGGGGAACGCCACCCTTGCAGTGGACGCAGCACCGTAGCGCCCGCGAACTGCCGGGTAGGCAACGCGGTGACAGCGGTGTGATTTCGTTGCCTACCTTCATTACCATTACCATTACGGGCTAGACCACACATGATCGTATGCCGTTTCGGGCCCGACACAAGCTCGCCTGCACTGCAAAACGAGACGTGGCCGTCCTTACTAGGGTGACACTTTATACCGGCGGAGACGAACCTCAAGCGGCTCGAAGCTCCCACTCGCAGTATGACCAGTCAGGGAGGAGGTACACATCCCCCGGGAGGGAATGCAGGCCTCCGCCCCAGAACAGTCTCTTTGAGTACTACCGGGTCCAGTGCCCGCCTGCTTCGTCCCCTTGTCTTGGGCACAGCTGCGACTTCTTCATTTTCTTCGTAACACGGTTGTGTGATAGTTGCTTCGCCCGCCCCCTCCTCAACCGATTCATTCTGCCGGCGGTGACGGAACGGACACGACCTGGAAGCTCACCGAGACGCTAGGCAGTGCACACGACCCAACACTCCGACGGACTGCATCCCTTCGCCGTGCTGCCCTGCGCCTGCATTCGAGACCGTGACCACCCACATATCCCCTTCAAAGCACAGCGAGTAACGTCCCATTAGCATCTCGGAGTGGGCGCGCAGCCCCGTCCGCAGCCAGCGAGCTCCGCGCGGGCTGCTGCACTGTACTATTTGTTCTATGCAGGCACCTCTGGATTTTTAGTGAGTCAATCTACACGGTTATTGTTATTGCAGTGTGGTGGGGGGCCTGGCCCAGTGCACTGTGAAAATTGTTGTGTTACCCTCTGACAAAATTGTAGATGATATTTTCAATCACTTTCAAATGATGACAATCTCATCACAAATCAATAACATTTTCATCAAAGCTCCGTGCTTACTGTGCAGACGCGACGATAATGTCATCATTTGTTTTGAAGACATTGTTGTAAGGAAAATTAGCCTTGAAATTGCTATTACGTGACGGCTCAAATTTTCACAGTGTGGGCCGCCGTGCCGGTGCCAGGTACACGAGGAAGAAAGACAAATTGGAAGTACTTGCGGACTCGGACGCGACTCTCTGCGTTGCGTCCCCTAACATGCCCGTAAGGACCGGACCGATTTGCATCGCACAGCCCCGAGGGTTCAAAGGGCCGGAGGGCTGGCCCCAGGGCCCTTAAGGGCATGCCGCGGGGCCGCGGGGCGGCGGCAGTGGACCTATTCCGAGGGGGAAGTCTGTCTCTCTCGCACTCATAGGGGGCTCCGCACCGGTGCGAGAGAGATATAGATCCACGGCCGCACTGCGCGGAATCAGTCTACAGTGCAGCGGCGGTAGAGCGCACAGTGGGCCAGAAGACCGGTGCAGGCGGCCAAAATGCTAGACGCATTTTGAGCTACAGAGTCACTGAATGGGACGGGAAGCGAACGTGTGACCCCACCAATGGATTGCTCCGCGAAAGGGGAATTTCATTGGTTGGGTCACACGTTCGATTCGAGTCCTGTATAGCGATTCTGGAGCGCGCGAAAGGCGTGCAGAATTTCGACCGCCTGCACTGGCCTTCTAGCCCACTGTGGGCCGGCGGCGGCAGGGCAACGACCGGCACCTGTAGGGCAACTGGGCCACTCTTCCTTCGCGGCCTGTTTACGTGCACTGCGGGGCTACACTGGGAAAACGAGACGAGATAAAAACGTATTTGGTGACCGGAAAGGGGATAAAACGCCGTAAACCTCAGAAACTTTCTTTTGTTCAGGCACCAAAATCTAAGTCCCTTTTTTTTCGAAAATTACAGCGAGTCAGGTAACTGAACACGACGCTACGCCAGCACTGTCGAACCAAGTGTGGGGAACTACCTCACTTCCTGGTGTGGACTAGTTCTTCACACTCGGACGTGTGGAGTTCACAGTCTCCACACTTTAAGTGAAGAGTAGCCAACAGAGCCCCTATCGCGGGCCACGGTGCAAACGTGTAGAACTCCACACTTCCAAGTGCGGGGACTGCAAATTCCTCACCTCCGCATTTCCAAAGTAGAGTTTCCCACACTTGGTTTCACAGTGTCTGAAGACCTAGGGACGGACACTGGTAACTATCGGGAATCCCTTTGGGCCACTCCGGTCCGGCCCGCCCAGAAGTGTATCCGCGCTCGCTTCCCCGCATTTCTCTCCAGTGCAGTAAACATCTTGCAAATGAAAACAAGCAGATGTTGGTGCGGAGAGTGAATCAGTACGTGTTCATCAAGCCCTCGGCTCTCTCTCTCTCTCTCTCTCTCTCTCTCTCTCTCTCTCTCTCTCCTCACACACACGGAGGTTGGCCGGCGTGTAGCGCAGCGTGAAGTCCCGGCCGGCGAGGCGAGGCTGCTGACAGACAGCCTCAGGCAGGCAGGGTGCGGCGAGGCAGCCGGGAGTGGAAGCAACGCGAAACAGACACGCCTGTGAATATTAGATTTGCATGCTCCATTGGGCCGGCCCGAGGCAGCGGCCAGGACGCCAGGCAGGACGCCATGCTGCCAGCAGGACCCCGGGACGAGGCCTACTTGTGTCCAACTGAAAGGGACCGCGATCGCGACCGTGTGTTCACTGTTACCCAATTTTCTCTGACAAGTGAGTGGTCATCGGACAGAACAACCTATTTTCAATGGGTTTCCCATGTGACTTACGTCCTTATGCCCAACGGGCGCTGAAGTGAGAGTGTGAATTTTTTGCTCCTTCTTCTGAATGTGACGTCACCTTCGCTTGGCTGTTTGAACCACGTTACCACGCTTAAACGACTGGGGCAACCCACGCTCTGAGAACCTAACAGACTATTTAAGCCTTACGAATAGTGAAGCAGCTTCATATAACAAAGCACCGATAATTTTCTACAAACAACTGCTCTTTGTAATACGAAGAAAACAGCGGCTTCGCAGCCTGCGAAGGAAATCGTTTGTAATACGAACGATTTTCTTTGTCAAAGGAAAAATCCTTCGCAGGCTCTTCGTAGGCTACGAAGAATTTTTCCTTAGTATTACATAGAAAATTGTTCGTATTACAAACGGTTTTCTTCGCAGGCTGCGAAGCCGCGGTTTTCTTTGTAACACAAAGAGTCGTTCTTTGTAGAGTTTTAAGTGTGAGTATTTTGAGCATGCGTAAGCCTACAAATAAATTAGTTCCTAATTGACGAAGAACTTCTTCGTCTAACAAACGAGATTAGTTTTCTTTACGTATGCTCAAGTAACGGTGGTTTAGATGGCCGTCATCAAGCCCCAACGAGTGACATCGTTTTTCAACAAAATTCCCGACATTCTAACGAAAATGACGTCACATCCGTCGAATGATAGCGCACCGTTGTCGTGGGACGCTGGAGAACAGGGCCACCATCGTCGCGCAATGTTTTTCGCAGTGGCGCGTGCCGCCGTGCCGCCGTGCTGGGGCGTCGGTCGGTCGGGCCGGGTTCAGGGCATTATGCGCAAGGTGAAGGGACACCAACAAACAGGGCTCGAAGGCCTTTCCGTCCCCCCCCACCCACTCAACACGACCGGGCGGGACGCGGCAGTAGATCTCAAGGCGGCTGTAAAAGACCCAGGCGGATATCAGGGCTTTCGGCTATGCTTCGGCAGGGTCAGCAGCAACTTGCACCCCCCTTCTCTCTCTCTCTCTCTCTCTCTCTCTCTCTCTCTCTCTCTCTCTCTCTCTCTCTCTCTCTCTCTCTCTCTCTCTCTCTCTCTCTCTCTCTCTCTCTCTCTCTCTCTCTCTCTCTCTCTCTCTCTCTCTCTCTCTCTCTCTCTCTCTCTCTCTCTCTCTCTCTCTCTCTCTCTCTCTCTCTCTCTCTCTCTCTCTTTCTCTCTTTCTCTCTCTCTCTCTCTCTCTCTCTCTCTCTCTCTCTCTCCCCCCCCCTGCTTGCCCCAATAACGGTACGGGGTTTACGCCCCGCCCGGATCTTCCCCGCCCGGTGACACAGTTCTGGAGCGGCGCGCATAAAACACTTGGCAATGATTCGCGTCGAGAAAGGTCGCGTTCTCCTCCACCTCCACTGGCCCACTGGGGACTGGGCTGCCCGCCACGCACAGTGGGTCAGAAGACCGGTGGAGGCGGCCGAAATTCCACACGCGTTTCGAGCTCCAGAGTCGCTCTACGGGACTTGATCCGAGCGTGTGACCCCACCCATGAAGGAGGAATCCAGTGGTGGGTGGGGTCACCTCCGTCGGTTCGAGTCCTTTTGACACTGCGGACACGGCGAGTCGTTTTCGTCGCTCTGTCTCTCTTCCGCTCTTGGTACGCCCCTCGCAGGTGTGAAAGAGACGAGAGCGACTAAAACACCCCTCGGAATCAGAGCGCTGCAGCGCGTGGCGCGCCGAGCGTGCGGAAGGTCGGGGCATGCACACTGCCCGGACAGGACAGACTTTGGCCTGCCCCACAGCCCCCTGGGGTGCGGTCTGGTCTGCAGACTGATTCCGAGAGTCATTTTCATCGCTCTGTCTCACCTGCACGGGACGCGTCCCATGAGTGCGAGAGAGACAGAGCGATGAAAACGACTCTCGGAATCAGTCTGCTGGGTTCGACGGCACACCACGGCAGGGACTCCGTGGAAGGGAGAGAGGGGAGAGAAGGGGAAGGGGCCGGGGGGGGGGGGGGGAGGCGCTTTCTGATTGGCACAGGTTAGCCCGTGCGGCCATCGGGGACAGTAGCCGAATATGCCCGAGCGTCCGCAGACAGATGCCATCCAGTTTATTCTCAGCCCAGCCTTTTTCGTTTCGGAGAATCGGGGCCAGGGGGTTGCATTGCTTTTGTTCCCATGTGCGATGTTTCCTGTCGTCTGCACGGCCAACCCATCTCCCTCTGGAATATCGGTTCATCCCCGAAAGATGTTCTCGCCGTGAGTGGACTGAAATGGAAAGACAGCGCCGCAGTCACGTCAGCGTCAAGTCGAGACCTCGCTGCATTGTTTTCCTACAAACATGACAGACATCCTATTCGTTTGAATGTGAATCTTGTCTCGTTTGTTCGAATACGATTTCGGAATCGTATCAATGTTTATCCAAGGTATAACGAATGCGCTTACTAATGTAACGCCGTTTTTAAGGAACATCACAAAATTCGACTTTCTTTTTTTCTGTCTGTCTGTCTGTCTGTCTGTCTGCCTGTCTCTCTCTCTCTCTCTCTCTCTCTCTCTCTCTCTCTCTCTCTCTCTCTCTCTCTCTCTCTCTCTCTGTCTGTCTCTATGGGCATTCACAAATGTGCACCACACCACCTCTATCAAAGAGCGGGGTGAGCCCATAGGGGCGCAATTGTCATGCCAGTGTGTAATGAACCCCGAAAAATGGCTGATGTTTGGTTTATTGTGTGTTTCAGGTAATGGTTCACAAACAGAGACCTGTTGGTGCGCAGCGCATGCTGATATGGGGGCCGGCGTGTGCGTGTGTGTGTTTGTGGTGAGAAAACATTTGTGTCGCCGACACACGGCAAATAATTTCAGTTAGTAGAGTGCGAGCGGGAAGGGGATGCAAGTTTGCCGTCAAGTGCACTCTAAGAGCTCTGTTAGAGTTGTCAAAAGAGCTCAAATAGAGCTCTTACAAGGGCGTCCACAAAATTTAAAATTAAAGTTAATCAAGAAATCAATTTTATTGTTTCAAAAGTATTCAAAGTTACTGGTAATTTCATGTTTGTCGTTTGAAAAAATAAAATAAAAATATTCGCGAGCGGCTGTACAAAAAAAAACTGGAAACTGCCTTCCTCTTTTGTGTGGAGCGGGTGACGAAAAAAAACGCCATCGCCTTTAAGGTGCAGGAGCAAACTGGCGAAGTTCCGGGCCGATATCCGGAGAGAGGGGCGACGTCGGCATCTATGACCGAGTAAGCACTTTGACCCCGGCCGGCCGTGTGTCGTCCCCACCCCGCCCCGCCCCGCCCCGCCCCACCCCGCCCCGCCCCGCCCCGCCCCGCCCCACCCCGCCCCGCCCCGCCCCGCCCCACCCCGCCCCGCCCCGCCCCGCCCCACCGCCTTAGTGAGATTACCCGCCTTTGTCACCCTCCCCGGGACACAATGCTCCCCTGAGTGGAGGGCGTTCGAACCATGAAAAGGAGGCATTCGGCCGCCAAATTTAATAAAGCCCCCGCAGGCATCGTGCTGGCCGTGGTGGCCGTGGCGGTGGACCGGGCCGTGGCCGAGGCCGGGCCGTCCGCGCTTAAGCCCGTCGAGTGGCGGCTAATGGCGCCGGACAAAGGTTTGTTTAACTTGCACGGACAGGCGGACGGGGTGCTTCGGCGCTGCTGCGGGGCGCCCCGCGCGCCGGCCGGCTCAGCACAGCACAGCCCCCTCTAAGCCGGGCGAACCGGCCGGGGACGACGGCCGAGGTCGAGGGTCGGTCGGCGCGAGGCTAGGCCTTGTTAGGCGCGATTGATTGTCCGAGGCCGCGTGTCTTGCAGTGTGTGTGCTGGCGGCGGTGCGACAGAGGACGGCGCGAGGTTAGTCCTTGCTTCCGAGGCCGTGTGCTTCTAACAGTGTGTTAGCCACACAACAGAGGACGGTAGTGCGAGGCTAGTCCTTTCCAAGCGCGCTGGATTGTCCGAGGCCGTGTCTTACAGTGTGCTGGTACTGCCGCTGGTCACACAACAGAAGGCGGTGGGAATTGTCCGAGGCCGTACGTCTAACAGTGTGTTAGCCACAGCCACACAACAGAGGACGGTGCGAGCGGCTAGTCCTTGCCTGGGGATTGTCCGAGGCCGTGCCTTGCAGAGTGCTGATTGCACTAGAGAGGGCGGTGCGAGGCTAGTCCTTGCCTGGGGATTGTCCGAGGCCGTGCCTTGCAGAGTGCTGATTGCACTAGAGAGGGCGGTGCGAGGCTAGTCCTTGCCTGGGGATTGTCCGAGGCCGTGCCTTGCAGAGTGCTGATTGCACTAGAGAGGACGGTGCGAGGCTAGTCCTTGCTTGGGGATTGTCCGAGGCCGTGCCTTGCAGAGTGCTGCTTGCACTAGAGAGGACGGTGCGAGGCTAGTCCTTGCTTGGGGATTGTCCGAGGCCGTGCCTTTGCTGTGTGCTACACAGAGGCCAGCGCACGGCGCGTTGAGCCGTTGCAAGCCGTGCCGGGCCGGGCCAAGAATTAACCAAGGACAAAATGCGGGATTATTTTGATGGGGTCCGTGAGAGGGCCGAGCGGTCGTCGGGGACCGTCGGGGACGCGCCGAGGTGGCGAGTCATCTCCGGAGCATCTAAGTGAGTTTCGCCTGGTTGGGGACGTCCTCTCCGGCCTGCCCGCTCCTGGCTGCCGCTGGTGGCGAGATGAGGCCTTGCCGGGCAGGGCTGAGTCCATCGTGTAACCTGGCCCAGCCTAAGTCTGGCCCGGGTGCGCGTTGACTGTTCGTTGACTCCGGGCAACAACGACGTATCTGTATGGCAATTACTGCACAGGTACGTTGTTGTTGCATGGAGTGCGGGGATTTCAACTTGAACCCCTTCCACTCACCGAAGATTTGTCGCGCAACGCCTCTATTGATTCTCCAAATTTCTTTGTCTGGGCACATACAAAGAGGCTGCGTTATCTTTCAGTTTATCCTTTAGTCAGAAAATGCTTCTTCCCGCACGCGTCCGTTGGAAGAGATGTTGTCGCGTTCATGAAACCTTTCGCGCCTGGTAAAGTAGTTGAGGGCTTCGGAAAGTGCGTGGTTTCAACGCGGCCGTTGAAAACGTTCGGTAAGCCAAGGTCAGAGTGAGGTTATTTGAAACGCGCCCTCCCTTTCCCCGTCACACTTTGCACCCCTTCCTTCCTCTCTCCTCCCTCCCCTCCCCTTCCCTCCCCTTCCCTCCCCTTCCCTCCCCTTCTCTCCTCTTCTCTCCCTCCCTCCCCTCCCACACCTTCATCCCCTCGGTCCCCTCCGTCCCTCTCGTCCCTGGGCAAGGACGCATCATTATTACCGGATTAGCTGGAGCCATCCTCGTGCAGTATTCAGTCGTGGGCATCGTCGAACAGCGTCTATTGTCTCGAATGTCGAAACTCTCTCCACGTGAGGACAAGCTCGTACACAAAAAAAGTGCTGCTGCTCCCTCCCCCCCCCCTCCCCCCCGCCGCCTCTGGATCCGCCACTGGTGCTTTGCGCCACTTTGTAAATCGCATCACTCGTTTAAATCTTGTCAGAATGTCAGACTCGTGTCTGAAAACCTGATCAAAATTCGCGCACCTCTGAAAGCTGAAAACATGTTCTGTCATTCTGCAGAACTCGGGCCATCAATATCAGCACAAGTTTTCAGGCGAGCAACAATTCAGTTCGGCTTGAGGAAACGTCACAGACCCCGATCAAAAAGCTCAGACGTTCGTGCGGTCTTTTTCAGCCGTCTTTCAGAGCGACTCGGCGCGACTGCAGACTGATTCTGAGAGTCGTTTTCGTCGCTCCGTCTCTCTCGCTCCCCTGCGGGACGCCCCATGAGTGCGACAGAGACGGATGGACGAAGCGCTTTCTCGAAATCAGCGTTGCTGGGAGATGCCGCCGCGTCGCGATGTCGGCAACGCGCCGCGTCTCTCGGAGGCCGTTGTTAGCGAAATGCAAACTGCGCAGGAAAGCAGAACCGTGTCCATTAGGAGGTGCGACGAGTTTAAGCAGCTTTTCATTGGCTGACTTCCCGTCTGGGTGGCTCTGGCGCAGAGAGAGGCGGACAGCACTGAAAAACCAAACGTTAGAACACAGCAACTGGTGTGGTCAAATGGGTGCCATTCTGACTGCATCAGTTAGGTGCATGCTTGTAAACACGCACCTTGAAGTGTGTACTGAGTACACACATAGATTTTGTGTGCACACTGTAAATGTCTTACTGTGAAAGGCTGCACCAACATATTATAGTGGAGATTTTTTCCACAATACTAACGAAATTCGTCAAAATATCTGTAAGGTACGGTGAATTCTCAATGGCATGTTATGAAGTCAGCTGCAGCACCATAATATGGAACATTTTCACCACAATATGGAGAATCTTGACTGTACAACATGTAGAGTGCAGGCGACATGCGCACTGCAATCCCAAGTGAGGGTCAGTGCCATACTGTCTAGCTTGGGCCCGTGGGCCGAAGTGACTCACGCTTGCAAGTGTTGGCCACGTTGCTCCTCTGGTTCCTTACGGTTCCCACGTGCACGAGACACTGGACACGCGTGAGACTGAGATTGGATTTGCAGTGTCCGATGTTTTTTTCTGTAATGCCTTTTGTATCGCCCGCCCAAAATTCTGTCAGATGTCTCGTCCTTTGGGTTTCCGCGCTGGCACTGCAGGCAGTGCTGGCACCGCGCCGTGTCCCGGTCCAAGAGACTCGCTGATTAAATTCCTGGACGTAAAAAGGACGCCCCTAGACGCCGCTCCCCTTACGCCTAAGTGGAACATCACAAAGGAGCCAACGCCGGGTTATTAGAATAAAATTGAAGGTTTTGCGACGGGATGAACAACATCGCGGGCATGTGCGCGGAAGAAGCGAACGTCTGGGGAAGCGTGTCGCTGTCGGCAAGGCGGGGAAACAGTACACTGTCAAACCGAGTGTGGAGAACGCCACACTCAAAATTATGCGGAGGTGTGGATTTTTCAGTCACCGCACTTGGAAGTGCAGATTTTGCGGTGCCCACACTTCGTGGAGCTCTCCACGTTTGCACCATGCCAAGAGATATAGGAGCTGTGTGAGCTACTCCACACTTGAAGAGTGCAGACTGCAGACTCTACAAGTCCAAGTGTGGAGAATCACTCCACACGTCTGGAAGAGCGTGGGGTTCTCCACACACTGAGAATGAAAGTCACTACCATCACACTTTCATTGGGTGACGCACGCATCGCCGCTCGAATTTGGGTGACGAGCCAGCGGTGACCACATTTTGGGTCGTCGCCCAAATTTGGGTAACGTCGTCGGCGACGCCGTGAGGTCCCTGATGACGTTCTTCCGGGTCCACCACGATTACCTCCATGTGGCGTTGAGGCCTCCAGTCATCCTGGTGGCCCCGGGAGGACGTCATCGGGGGACACGGTGTCGCCGACGTCGTTACCCAAATTTGGGCGACCTAACGCCTGTCTCCAAATTTCGGGTGATGATTTTTTTGTCACCCAAAATTGGGCAACAAAGTTGCATCACCCATTCAAAGGGTGACCCATTCATTCTCAGTGCACTCGGTTTGACAGTGTGTGACTAGCAGCAGTGCAGACGCGCCGATTCACAATCAGCGCTGAAAATGAGCGCAACGTGCAGACGACTCACTTCCTGTCTGCGGCGAGTGGTTCAGAAAATCGGTTTGTCGCTCTGTCTCTCTCGCACCCTTACGGAGAGCCTCGTGAGTGCGAGAGAGACAGAGCGACGAAAACGACTCTTCAGAATCGCGCGGTAGACGCACGCACACATGACCCCGTCGCTGCCTGCGGCCCTGCCTGCCTGATCGCGCTGCCGGGTTCGGCTCTCGCTCGGCTTTCGCTCGGCTTTCGCAGGGCTTCGCTCGCAAAGCTCTAATTTGGGCGACTGTCCCCGACGAGGCCGGCGCGCTCGGCTCACTCCAAATTATGACGG
This sequence comes from Thrips palmi, assembly GCF_012932325.1. NCBI lineage: Eukaryota > Metazoa > Arthropoda > Insecta > Thysanoptera > Thripidae > Thrips > Thrips palmi. The sequence goes on from NW_023144632.1 coordinate 18,150,694, forward strand.
TGAAAGCCGGGCGGAACAAGATCACAATGTGATTAGGCCTCGTCTATAAGGGCCAGCGTTACAGGGCCCACAGCGCCCCGCCCCGCCCCACCCCGCCCCGCCCCACCCCGCCCCGCCCCGCCCGCCCCCACCCCGCCCCACCCCGCCCCGCGCACCGAAGCCGTGCGATCGAGGCGTGCACGGTAAACCGAATGCCTCGAAAACCGGGAGAGCGCCCCGGTTTTGGATGCGCTGTCTCACTCCCTCTCCACAAGATAGAAAAAGACAGCGCACCCAAAACCGGGGCGCTCTCCCGGTTTTCGAGGCATTCGGTTTACCGTGTGGCGTGGCGAGGCCTGCGCGAGATTAGCACGGCCCGGGCCAAATTAATTCTCCATAAACGCCCCGTGCCGGTCCGCCCAGGGTGCCGTACGCCTTTTTGCCCCGAGTCGCATGGCCTTCACGGCTCACACGAGGGAGGCTGGCAGGCTATGGGTGTCATCCGGCCTGCCTCTTCCTCCCAGCTCTCCGTGCCCCCAGCAAGAAGATAACCTTTTACTGCAGAGGCTGAGGTGGCATGCATTGACACATCGTACCAAAGCATCGTACCGCCCGGCAGTGCGAGAACTACACTGCCAAATCAAGTGTGGCCCTCTTGGCATGGTGCGAAGTGTGGAGACTGCAAACCTCTGCACTCTTAAAACCTTACGAAGTATTTTGAGCATACACATAACAAACTAAAATACTTTGTTATGCGAAGAAATAGTTCGTAAATTACGAAGTATTTCCTTTGTAAGCTTACGTATGCTCAAAATACTTTGTTATACAAACTACTTTTCTTTGTAAGGCCCAAAATAGTTTGTAAGGTTTTCTCAGTGTGTACTACGTCCAAGTGTGGAGACTGAAAATTTCACACCTGCTCAGCATTTCAGAAGTGGAGTTTCTCCTCTCTGTGGTTTCACAGTGTACCATTTTCGTGGTGGCGTCCGCAAAATATTCTCATTGAGAATGAGAAAGAGTTGCTCCAATTGAGGCCACATTCTTGTGTTCGGATTTCCAGTGAGCCCGGATGCCGAATGCGGAATCTCACCGGCCTTTGATAGAGGCGGTGCACTGAGAAAACCTTACAAACTATTTTGGGCCTTACAAAGAAAAGTAGTTTGTATAACAAAGTATTTTGAGCATACGTAAGCCTACAAAGAAAATACTTCGTAATTTACGAACTATTTCTTTGTATAACAAAGTATTTTAGTTTGTTATATGTATGCTCAAAATACTTCGTAAGGTTTTAAGAGTGTGTGGTGCACATTGAATGTCACGAATTTCGTGAATGCCCATAGAGACGGGGAGAGAGAGAGAGAGAGAGAGAGAGAGAGAGAGAGAGAGAGAGAGAGAGAGAGAGAGAGAGAGAGAGAGAGAGAGAGAGAGAGAGAGAGAGAGTTTTAGTTTTTAAAAATGATTTATTGGGGGGTTTTGAAATGTACAATGCGGGCCAAAGGGGGGTGTAAAAAATATGTCACAAAAAGCATGCCGTTTCCATTGTAACTTGAGGTGTTCTTTGGTGTGTGGTGCTGTTTTTACAATTTGTTTTTTTTTTTTTTAAATAAACATTTTAATAATTTAGAAAATAAATGTATTTTGAAAAAATAAAAGTCAAAAAGCTTGTAAAAAGGATATAGTCTTCAGAAGATTTTGCGGAGAAGCGCCTGTGGGGTAGGCCACATCAGGGTTGGAGCGCTCCGGCGTGGTGGTGGTTGCCTAACCGGCTGGTGGCAGGCGTCGTCCTTGGGAGCCGGCTGTCTCGAAGCGTGGCACAC
>NW_023144632.1:18152989-18184552 GCF_012932325.1 Thrips palmi
GTGTACAAACAAAATTATTTGTGCTTTGAGTCACTTTCAACCTAAAAGTGGAGAGTATTGTCGGAAGGGGCACTCTGAAAGTACTTTGAGAAGCTGTTCGCCACATTGTATTTTGACTGTGTTTTTACTGAAAACTGCCTCAGAACACGTTTCCAAGCTTAAATTCGGTCACAATGACTGTTTTTTACCACCTAATAGTGATCAAACGACTTACACAGTAATAATACTGTAGAAAATGGAACTGCGTGATTGTTGAACCGAACTACGTGAGTGTTTACTCGTTACTCCCGAACGGCCGCGAAACTACGTGTTTGTTGGTCTCGGTGCACAAACTATGTGAGTGTTGAAACCGGTGATCAAACTACGTGTTTGTTATTAGAAGGTATCGAGTTTTGGCCGCCTCCACCGGTCTTCTGGCCCACTGTGCGCCGCCACTGCAGAGGCGTCCGGCAAGCAGCCCACGGGGGAAAAGATTGGTTGCTGCGACCTACCGCCGTACCTGGCTAAACACTCACTGCGAATTCAAGTGCGGGACAGTCTCGCACTAGGCCTTCAGACAAAAAGTACGGAGCGTCCGTACTTGTCCCATAAGAACTCATGCGTTCGGGTACGGAAAAATAGTACAGAAGTTATCCGTAGTAGGACAGGTACAGACGGTCGAGGCAAATGTTGACGCGACATGTTCCATACCTTTTCTGTACTGTTTCCTCGCAGTGTGTAGGTTTGGCTGTGTGGCGGGCAAAAACTGCGTTGCTGCACACACAAAGACTAAAGTTGCGAATGTGAAATCGTTCACTGGGAAACGAAGTTCGACGCTGCCGCCTTTTCAGATCGGAGAGATAATGGAAAGTGCGGAACGGCGCGGCGTTACAGCGCGCCTTGTTCCTGTTAGTGACGACCCGGAATTGAATGCGAAAGCCGAGCCGGCCGGGCCGAGGGCCGGGCCGGGGGCCGGGCCCAGCGCAAGCAAAGACCCGCCCTATATAACCTCCGCGAAATACGTTATTTCCAAGTTTCTCGCTCTCGTGCCAGCGACGCAATTTAATTCCGCTATGGTCGTCTGAAATGAGAATGAGGATGTAGCGGATGCCGGACGGCGGCGCGTCGCCCCGCCCCACCCCGCCCCGCCTCGCGCGCCGAGCACTGCCAAGCAGCACCCTGCACTGGGCCGCAACCCAACGCAGCGACTAAATCCCTCCGGGAACGAAGCCACCCCCGAGGTAGCGAGGCGGGGCGGGGCGGGGCGGGGCGGGGGGGGGCGGGGGGGCGGGGGGGGGCGGGGCGGGGCGGGGGGGGGGGCGGGGGCGGGGCGGGGCGGGGCGGGGCGGGGCGGGGGCGAGTTAGCTTGTCAGGCACAGGCACCGCTCGGAGCACACTCACCCTTCCAATAGGCCCCGCTTTGGCCGCACCGCGCCCCTTTCGCGCCAGTGTTTTTCATCTTTTTTCCCCTTGGACTGTGGTTTAATTTGACTGCGTTATTAAGTTTAATAAAGTTTTGTATTCGATGGCAAGAATCATAGTACCTTTTATTTTGCGATTTAATGAAACACAGTCGAAGCCGATGATCTACCTCTTTTCCCCCCCCCCCCCCCCCTTTCCTCTCTCTCTCTCTCTCTCTCTCCAGCCAGTGGCCCCTGCCTGGGTACAGAGAGCCACCATCATCCCGCTGATGGCTCTTCGCCCCGAGTCAGACGACTTCTGGACCGGTGGCACAACGCTCAGACAGACCTGACAGCCGAAGTCGCCTGTGGTTGCGCGATTTCAATGCGAAACCGCCACAGATTCTATCTCTCTGTCGATTTCTCGGTGGGCTCGCACAGTGCATGCGGGCCAGAGGACCGCGGGGAAGTGGCCAAAAACTCCAGACGCATTTTGAGGTCCCGAGTAGCTAGGCGGGCCTCGAACTGAACGTGTGACCCCACCAATAGATTCCTCGTTCGCAGAGCAATCCATTCGTGGGGTCACACGTTCGGTCCGAGCCCTATTTAGCGACTCTGTAGCTCAAAACGCGTCCGGGATTTTGACCGACTCCGCCGGTCTTCTGCCCCACTGTGTCTGGGAGACCGCCACGGCTCTTGCCATCCCTTTCACTCGACTGTGCTGACCGGCAGGCCCCGGCAGGCCGGCGGAGGGATGCGGAGCCAAGCGCCAGCAGTTGCCTCACCGGACCCCCTTTCCGCTTCCGGCTCCTACACTGGACAAGTCCCCCCGCAGGATGCTTCCGAGAGTCCTCTCCGCAGCTGTCTCTCTCTCTCTCTCTCACCTACAAAGGGCGCCCTATGAGTGCGAGAGAGACAGAGCGACGAAGACGACTCTCGGAATCAGTCGCTGCTGTCCAGCAGGACCCTGCAGTGGTCACCCGGGACGGCCGGCCGGCCGGGGCACCTGCTGAAAGGAGGGTTGCCCGTCCCCCCGCCGTCTCAGAAGAGAATTCCCGATTCTCCCTCCATTTTTTTTCCCACCGACGTGCCCCTTTGCCATTTCCATCTCATTTTATTCGATTGCCAACTTTGCACCACCTTTCACTCCGCGAGTTGGTCGGAACATTTCCTCTTTCCTAGCCTCCAAGGTGCGGCAGCGCGCACGCACTCTCTCTGACGCACGCAACTCCGAAACGCACGCGACCTCTCCAACCGCACGAACACACAGGCGCACGCACGCGCGCGCGCGCACACACACACACACACACGCACACACACCAAACAAGTAACGAGCGCTCTAGTTCATGAATCACACTGAAGAGGAGTCTGATTGGGAGCTCCGTTCACCCTTTCCCTGATTCGGCCTAAAGTTCTGCTTTCATCACTCTGTAAAATATCACTCGCTCAAAAACAACAAAAATGTGCCTACCTAGCCCATTAGTTGCGCTGCTCCGATGGTTCGCAAAGGAGGATTCCTACCTCTCTGTCGATCACCGCACGGAGAGCAGCGAGAAAGGGTATATAAGGGTATATATACCCCGGTCCCGGGTTCGAGACCGCTCCAAGTACCATTTTTTCGGGACCAGATTTCTCGAACGGCCGCTCAAGAGGAGTTGCGACATCGCCGCCGACAAGCTGGTTCGGTGGCTGAGCGGTCAGGGTAGAGGAGTTGACTAGACTCGGCACTCGGGGTCGCGGGTTCAAATACCCAATGTGACCCCTCTGAGGTAAGGCCTCTGAATCTGGACTCTCACTGTACCACAGAAACCGCGCGCACTTCGGGTGGGCCAGCCCAATACGAACTCCACTAATCTGTCGAATTGCGCGGCAGGGAAGCGTCGGATGAAGGCCCGGTTCCCATAAGAACACCGAAGCTGATCGGCGGGTCTCCTTGAGACTTTCGTATTGCCACTTTTTGCCGCCGATTTTTTCCATGAAACGCACTGCGGGAATGGCGCATCATTGCCCAGCGGTACTTGTTCAGTGTGCAAGCTACCAGGTGCGAACTGGTCTTACTTCGGCGTCTTGGGCCCGCCGAGACTCGTTTCCAGGACCGAGAGCCCCGAACATTCCGAACCGTCCTGGAAACGGGTGACAAACGTCGCCAATGGCACCCGTTTCCAGGACCAAACGGCAAACTGGTTGCATTTCGCCACTCCCGTCCTGGAAACGGGTGTCCGGCTACCTCAGGGACGCGTTACGGTCCTGAATCTTTCAGGACCAAATCTAAACGTGTGGATGCCGGCCACGGGTCCGCGACAAGACGCCAGACTTTGCAGTCTTTCCAGACGCCGCGTTGGCGACTCGCGATCAACGCGCACACTAATGGTGTCACGTGCAGACGCCATAGCAGTGGAGAAAAACACGGTGGCGTGGACTTTCCAGCCTCCGCACTTGCTCTACAAATTGAAGTGTGTCCTCAGTATGCCTCTACAGATGCATACTTGCAAGTACACATCCAAAGATGCATACTTAGATGAGTACACATCCACAGATGCATACCTAACTCATCTAAGTATGCATCTGTAGACGTGTACTCAGCTGAGTGTGCATCTGTAGACGTGTACTCATCTGAGTATGCATCTGTAGATGTGTACTCATCTAAGTATGAATCTGTAGATGTGTACTCATCTAAGTATGCATCTCTGTAGTGGAGACGCATATTGAGTACACACACTTCAAGTGCGAAGTTCTCCAAGGTTTGCACCATGCTGAGAAATCGAGGGAATTTATTGAAAAGATCTTATCTGGGCGCTCCTGTTCAAAGAATCTTATCTGCAACGCAAGCGAATTTCACCAAGTTTGACCATTTGGAACGGATAAGAGGGTAAGCGGAACATATTTCTACACGCACTATTGGTTAGGTTAGGTTAGGTTGCACTCAATTACAAATTATTATTGTGATGCGTAGCCGTGCGTAGCTGTCTCAAATGATCAGATTTTGTGAAATCGGAGTGATTATAGACACGCCGCGTGTTGTGAAATTCGCTTGCGTTGCAGATAAGATTCTTTGAACAGGAGCTCCCAGATAAGACCTTTTGAATAGGGCCCCTCGAAAAAGCGGCTCGGTGAGCTATACTCTTCACTTGAACCGTGGAGACTGCAAACTCCACACCGTGCATGGCAATAAGTACCGAGTATGCTAATTAGTATAAGAACTCCGTACCAAGAAATAAGTTGGTTTCACTGTGCATCCCCCGCGTGGGGTTACCCACTCGGTACTTGGGCGTACACACGATTCCGGATTCCCGCGATTCCTGAACAAATCTTGCATAAAAGGAGAGGTTTTTGAAGATTTTTCTTAGCTTTTGAGTGTTTTGTGTCCCTCTCCATTGAAACTTTTAAGATTTTCGATAAAATTTTGAGCAAATTACGAACGATTCCCGGACTGAGTGTACACACGGATTCCCGGAGTGGGTAACCCCTCGCACGAAACGCTCTCCATAAAGGTTCTAGGCGCTCTCCAAACGATTCTAGAAGGGCGCGGTGATTTCTGTCCCACCCCTCTTTAGGTGGTGAAACCTGGATCCCGCCAATACACAATTACCGCGTGTAAAGGGTGGGGACGTTGCCGCCTTTACATTTAGAGTGACGCCGAAAGTCGCTGTCGCGGTGCTTGCCAGTGTGTTTGCCCGGCCGCCCGACGCTCGTCTCCGACAAGTCTCGCACAAGGCGGCTCGTCCCCCGGCCTGGGCTCTCGGAGAGCGACAGCAGACTACTTCCGAGAGTCGTTTTCGTCGCTCTGTCTCTCTCGCACTAACGGGGCGTCCAGTGCAGGTGCGAGGGGGAGGGGGCGACGAGAACGACTCTCAGTCCACAGCAGATTGAGTGGCCTGGGCAGGCCTGGCAGGCCGAGCGGGCCGCCAACAAACAGACCGCGCCGGGAAGGTGGTTGACTTGGAGACACCTCTCTGCATACAAAGTGGGGACAAGTAGTGGCGAAACAGTTTGGCTTGCGGCGTCGCGGCTCTGCCTTTGGCTTTGCTCTGCTGCAGTGGCGGTGCGGCCGCGAGCGGGCCACAAATTGGAGGCCTGCTTTCCTTTCGGCAGCTAGGCAGTCAGTCGTGTCCGCGGCGCCGCCTCACAGTGGGCCGGAAGACCGGTGGAGGCCGTCCGTCTATATCCCGGACGCGTTTCGAGCTCCAGAGTCCCAAAACCCTACGGACGTATGACCCCACCAGTGGATTGCTCTGCAAAAAAGGAAGCCTTTGGTGGGGTCACCCGTTTGGTTCGAGTCCTGTTAAGTCATTCTGAAGCTTAAAACGCGTCTTGAGTTTTGACCACCTGCCCTGGACTTCTGGCCCACTGTGCGCTTGCCTGCTTCTCCACCACATGAGTGTGAGAGAGACAGAAAGCGTCGTTGTCGCGGGTCGAGTCCGCCCAGACTCCTCGTTGCGCACGGCCGTTGCGGTTATCTGTACACTGTACGGGGGGCGCGTCGCGGCGAAGCAGCGCCGCGGCCGGCCTTTTGCAGTGGGCCGTCGCAGGTGGGGAGGCACTAAAGGGCGACCAGCGTGGTTTGGCGTGGCGCGGCGTGGCGTGGCGTGGCGTGGCGTGGTGAGGCGTGGTGAGGCGTGGCGTGGCGTGGTGAGGCGTGGTGAGGCGTGGTGAGGCGTGGCGTGGCGTGGTGAGGCGTGGCGTGGCGTGGCGTGGCGTGGCGTGGCGTGGCGTGGCGTGGCGTGGCGTGGCGTGGCGTGGCGTGGCGTGGCGCAGTCCGCCCGGCTTGGCGGCTTGGCCGCACCGCCAGAATAACGATAACACTTTGCGCGGCCGCTTGTTGGCCCCGGCTCGGCTCGGCTCGGCTCCGCCCGCACACCTCCCACGTCTCGGCTGGGCTCGGCTCGGCCCCGCTCGGCTCGTCTCACTGCCACGCCGGCGATGCTGGCGCCCCAATCAGTGGCGAGGCGCGGCACGACGCGGACCTGCCGCACAGTGTGCCGGCGCCTCGCCTCGCCGCCCCATTTCAACACCGGAATAAGGGATAGTTCTCGGCATGCCGCTCAGTCTCATTCCGTGAGTCGCTTTCCGTCGCTCTGTCTCTCTCGCACCCATGGGCCGTCCCGTACGGGTGCGAGAGAGACAGGGCGAGGAAGGCGGCTCTCAGTCTGCAGCGCGGCACGGCGTGCCCACAAATTGCCGGCCCGGTCCGGTCCAGTCGGCCTGCCCGGCCCAAGAGCCAGCAGGTTGATTCCGAGGCGCGCCCCGTCACCCCGTCCCTCTCGCACCCCTCGGGGAGGCGCCGTGAGTGCGAGAGGGACGACGAGAGCTTTGCCTGGAATCAGCCTGGTGCCACTAGGACATCGCTGTGCCGGGCGTGGCGTGGCAGGGCGGGCCGGGGCGAGGCCCGGCCGTGAGTGCGAGAGGGACGACGAGAGCTTTGTCTGGAATCAGCCTGGTGCCACTAGGACATCGCTGTGCCGGGCGTGGCGTGGCAGGGCGGGGCGTGAGGCGGGGCGCGGGCGTGGCGCCTGGGACTAGGCCGGTGCGGGCGTGGCGTGGCAGGGCGGGGCGAGGCCCGGCCGGGTGGGCCCATGACCACCAAGTCAGCCGTTCGCAACAACACACGGCCTGGGGTGCGAACCGTTATTACTTTCGGCCGAAACTTGGTCGTGTCCTCTGCTGTAACGTGTAGCGTCCTCGCCGACCGCTGCTAATCCTCCCTCCGGGCCCCACCGCCCCCCCGCCCCACCCCGCCCCGCCCCGCCACGCCCCGCCCCACCCCGCCCCGCCCGCCCCACCCCGGAGCGCCTCGTCGCTTTCATCACGGAGAGGCACTTTTTGTTTTCTGTTTTAATTATACTGGTCCGCGCATGCGACGACAATAACAGGCAGCAGCACCGCGCCTCTCGACCTGTCGCGCCGCCTTGCTACAGTGGCGGATACAGGGAGGGGGGCGGGAACCCCTTTCCCAATGGCACCTTGAACCGCCTGAAAGGACGTGCCAAAAAAAAAAGTCATACTTTGCCTCTGCAAAGCAGTGAAAAGTTGGTACCTTGCCGGCCTCCAATCTGCCTTTGCAACGCCTTTTGAACCGCCAAATGGATTTGGGGTGATTGCTGCCAAGCAGGCACACACTAAATGTCATGGGACTTTTTTTGTCCCACGGTTTATGCAATTTTAAGCACATCCGGTGGTGATGCAATTTTGTGTCCGCCAGGCGGGACAAATTGTCTAGTGAAAGTACAAGTTGCAGCTGGCGCCGGACAAAATGTGTCACCAGACAGGAACAAAATTGTATCAGCGTCGGATGTGCTTAAAATTGCATAAACCGTGGGACAAAAAAAGTCCCATGACATTTAGTGTGCAGGCCACGAGTTACGCAACCCTTCTTCCACACTGGGAAATTTTCACCCGCTTATGTGGCAACGGCTGTGTGGGTGGACCGGGGCGCAGGGCGCCTCCGCCTGCTCCGCCTCGCCTCGATCCATTAGATCGACTTGGCAGTGTCTTTCGGCGCCTCGCAGATGCGGAGAAGGGGGGGGGGGGCAAAAAATAAGCGTCGCCTGATGCTTCTTGCGGCCGACGACGGAAAATACTGCACGGGCCCCGGCACACAGTGGGCCAGAAGACCGGTGGAGGAGGCCAAAACTCTGGACGCGTTTTGAGCTGCAGAGTCGCTAAATGGGACTCGAACCGGACGTGTGATCCCACCAATGGATTGCTCTCCGAACGAGGAATCCATTGGTGGGGTCACACGTTCGGTTCGAATCCCATTTAGCGACTCTGCAGCTCAAAACGCGTCTAGAGTTATGGCCGCCTCCACCGGACTTCTGGCCCACTGTGCGGCAGCCCCACCAGCCCGGCGGCCCCCACGGCCCCACGGGCGGAGTGCCGCCGTGTGAAAGGGGTGCAGGGCGGTGGGGGAACACTTTGCACACACACACACACACACACAAACAAACACACACACACACATACACACACACATACACACTCAAACACACAGAACACGCAGCACCTTTTTTTTGCGGATTCTGTTGTCGTCAACTGTTTGTCTTTGCGTTTGCAGTGCATGCCGTAAATAGCCGAGTCGATACTTTTGGTGCGTGCCGTGCCGTGCCGTGCCGTGCCGCGCCACAGCCAGTGCGGCGCGATAGGCCCGCCAGCTCGCCAACGCGTGTACCAATACAGACGCAGGCGGCGGCGCCGGCGCACCGCTGAGCGAAAATGGTGGCTCAGAATTGCACTGATGATGGCGGTGGGGAAATCATACGAGAAAGTCGGCGGGTGAATGTTTGCATGGCGGCGGCGGGGCTGTGTTGGCTGGAGTGGTCATTGCGATCGCTGGGGAGAGAGAGAGAGGAAGAGAGAGACAGAGAGAGACAGAGACAGAGAGACAGAGACAGAGAGAGAGAGAGAGAGAGAGAGAGAGAGAGAGAGAGAGAGAGAGAGAGAGAGAGAATGGGAGTAAGGGAAGGGAAAGGGGGAGGGAGAGAGAGAAGGGGTAGGGGAGGCAGCGAGAGCGCGGTGGACAAATGAAAACAAGGGCAGGGCAAAAAGAGGGCGTCGCATCGCCAGCCAGCCAGGCAGCCAGCCAGGCAGCCAGCCGGGGTGCGCAGCAAGAGACGCTGCAGCAGCGGGGACCTTGAAAGTGGCCGAGACAATCGCCTGGCAGCAACACATTCTCATAGACCGCCCTATTTCAGACACACACACACACACACACACACACACACACACACACACTAAAAGCGCCGAGCGAACCTGAACGCGGTGGTACGTACGCGCACTCCCGGTTATGAACGATGAATGAAGATAAATTGGATGAAAATGGCATTGCTGGTGAAGAGCGCAGCGGGGAGCAAGAAGGGACGAGGCGGCGCGGCGGCGGGGTGAAGGAACCCAGGCCCGCCAGTGCCTGGCACACTGTACTTTAAGGGCCCGGCCAGGCGGGGCCAGGCGGCCAGCCGACTGGCTAAATGGACCAAACGACCAACTGATGGAGAAGAATTCTGGGCGATAGTGAGTGCAGCAGGCTGGCAGGGCCGGGCAATGCGATAGATTCGGCTCATCCTTCTGCGTCCCTGCAGACTGATGTCATCGCAGGGCTTCATCATGCTGAGAGAGAGAGAGAGAAAAGCACGCTTGCCCTGTCTGCTCCGCGTCTGTCACCGACCCCGGGCGACGCTGCTGACCCCGTCGGCGTCCTCGACGTTGCCATCTCCATTTTCGGAACAATCTTTCCTCCTTATCTTTCTCTTTTTTTTCGTTTTTCTCTTTCTTTTTGGCTTACTTGCACCGGCAGCAACAATGTGATTAGCAGCTGCCGTATGGGGCGGCGCTTTTTGCGACGTCGCCTCCACTTTATCCCTCGGCTTCTTGCTCTGTGCGGATTAACATGGAAATTGATCATATTTTATCCTCTTTAGCATTTTCTCCGTGCACCCACGCAGCCCCTTCCCCCTTTTTTCCCTCTCAGTTTGTTCCCTTTTGAACGTTAGAAAACTGACAGGGTATTTCCGGTGCACATGTCAGCACATACCCGAACAACCACAGTACTTGCACTGTAAAAACGATACCTGGTTTTCCCAGGAACCCTATGGTAGAGACATTGGCGACTTCCAGGAAGTTCCTGGCAAAACCAGGAACCGTATTTACCGCGTAGCCGAAGAAATGCATTGCATTGCAGTGCGTTGTAATCTACGAACTAATTTTCATTGCAAGCCCGCGCATGCGTAAATAAGTTAGACTTTGTCATGAAACAGACGATTTTTCGTTTTGACGCCCAAAACAGTTTTTACGGTTCAAACGGTGTGAGGACGATTTTTTCACAAGGAGGCACTTGCCAGCTGCGTCGGAGGTGGGCAAATTTCGGTATTTTCCGCCGAAAGGTGGGCATAAAGCGTAACCCGACCCTCTCCCTTAAAAAAAAAATACTGCCCACGCCTCAGCCTCCAAGAATTCAACTCGATAGATCGGCCGACAGGAGCCTTGGTTTCCTTACTTTTATTTCCTCGCTCGGCTCCATTATCTTCGCGGCACGGCCGATCGCCTTCAGGATGATGTGTGTGTTTTGTGCCAACGCGGATGTAGAAAAGAAACACGCCCAAAAGGGGAGATGAAAGTCTGTGGCGTAGCCGAAAGCGGTCGGATTTTTTGTTTGTTGTAGTCAAGTTGACAAAGAGTATACTGCTGCATGCATAAACATCAAATTAACAGGAAAAGTGGCGATCCTCCTCCGCCCCATGCGGAGCAGCATGGACTTCCAGCAAACGGCGCTCGGGCACACTGTGAAACCGAGCGTCGGTCGAGAACGCCACACTTCAACTCCTCACTTCGATAGTGGAGTTCTCCACGTTCGCACGTGGCAAGAAGAAACACGGGCTATCTGTGGACGAGATTAGCAGTGCAGATTTGAACACGAGCAGTCATCCACCATTACGGGCGGACGGACAGCGCGCGTCAAAACGTGACAGTTCTATGGACCTCATCCTTCGCATGAATACCACGGGATGACTGAAAAACACAATAAAAAAACCCGCGAGAGACAAAATTAAAAGGAAGCACCGAAAAACGCGGCCGAAGAGAAATCGCGTGACGCCAAAACAAATTTGGCGAAGCAGCGCGTAATCCACCTTGTGGGCCGCAGTTAGTAGCGCCGCACTCACACTGGAAAACGAAAACACAAAAAACGCGAAGGCAAAACAAAAAGCAGCGCGGAGGGGATGACAATTATTTTTGCGCTTTTGGCCCTCTTTACACTAATCGCCCTGGGCTCGGCCGCCGCCCCGACAAGGCCCCGGACAAGTTGCCCCCAACACGGGCCGAGCGACCCGTCAGGGGGAGAGAGAGAGAGAGAGAGAGAGAGAGAGAGAGAGAGAGAGAGAGAGAGAGAGAGAGAGAGAGAGAGAGAGAGAGAGAAAGAGAAAGAGAAAGAGAAAGAGAAAGCGGGAAAGAGAGAGAGAGAGGGGGGCCTCGGACTACATGCGCCAGGGACCTGCCCCAGCGCGTCGTGTACATTCACAGGGATTTTTCGCCCCCCTCGCCGCCGTCCCACTCGGTGCCGCTGTGCCGCAGTGCGCGTCTGGCAATGAGAATCTAAAATAATTTCTTGCTCGCTTCGGAACGAAACTGACAGTCGGATTGTAGAGCATTCGTCCGCAGGCGCAAGAAAAAAAAACAACAACAAAAAACGGTGCATCTTGGCGGCGTCATTGTAGCGGAGCCGTAGTTTGGCGGCATTTGTCGGGGCACTGTCAAAATAAGTGTGCAGAGACACTGTGAAAATTTGTTGTCACCTTAAGGCGAAAACACCACATTGCCGGGTGCGAAGTAAATTTCCACACTATGTGGAGTTTGCAGTCTCCCCAATCCACTTGTGCAGTAGCTCACAGAGCCCCTATCTCTTTTGCAGGGTGTAAACGTGGAGAACTCCACACTTGAAGAGTAGCGACGACTGCAAACTCTGCCCTTCCTAATGCGGACACCTCCGCGTTTCTAGAAGTGTGGAGTTCCCCGCGCTTTGTTTTACAGTGGGGGCACGCCGCCCTATGGAACGACGAGCGGAGCGTTGAGTCGGTCCAGGTCGAGCAGCTCTCAGGCCCTTCGGGTGCCTCAGGATCAGCCGCGGGCTGGGCGACGGCCGTCTTGATGAAGATCCATGGCGCTCCGCCTCGCCCCGTCCGTCCCACCCCACTGCGCCCCGCCCCGCCCCGCCCCGCCCGCCCCGCCCCGCCCCGCCCCGCCCCGCCCCGCCCCGCCCCGCCCCGCCCCGCCCCGCCCCGCCCCGCCCCGCCCCGCCCCACCCCACTGCGCCCCGCCCCGCCCCGCCCCGCCCCGCCCCGCCCCGCCCCGCCCCGCCCCGCCCCGCCCCGCCCCACCCCGCCCCGCCCCGCCCCGCCCCGCCAGCGCACCGACTCCCACAAGCACTCTTTTGTGTGGCCGTGAGCCGAGCCGTCACTGTCATTTACAAGCTGTGGAATTCGAGCGCCGCGGCGCCGCGGGAACGGCGCCCCGCAGGACAAAGGCGGAGGCGCGTGGCGCTGCGGCTACACTGGAGTCACCGCGCCCCGCCGCCGAGCCCCGCCACCGAGCCCTTGCAGACGGATTCAGAGAGTCGCACCCCTGCGTCTCTCTCGCACTCGTGGGGCGTCAGAGGCGCGAGAGAGATGACGCGACGAAGGCGACCCTCGGAATCAGTCCGCTGCCAAGCCGGCGGGGCTTTCTTCATTGTCTTCGGGAAGCGCGCGGCGTGGCGCGGCACGGCGTGGCAGGGCACGCCACGCCACGGCGAATGACGCCGCAGTCATGTTTATCGCGGCCATTTGGAAGAGTGATTCGGGGTCCCGGTGACGCGGCGTGGCGTCGCTATGCATCCCGTTGACTCGGATACAAATCGCGGGACCTCCGCCTCCCCCCTCCCCTTCGCTTCCCCACCCCCTCCCTCTCTTCCGCCCAGCAAGCGGCCTTGCCGGCGGTTGTCTCCGCGACACCTCCCCCGCCGGGTCGCTCGCCGAGTGCCTCGCAGACAAAACACTTGCGGGCGGTGACGGAGGGCGGCAGCGCGGGTCGGCGCGGCATGTCACGGCACGGCATGTCACGGCACGCCGCGGCGACGTGACGTGACAGGATGGTTTCCTTGCGTTGATGGAGATACATCCGCCCCATCTCGTCCTGCCAGCCCCGCCGGCCCCGCCAGCCCCGCCGGCCCCGCCAGGCACACCGAGGCCCTTGTCCTCGTCACGGGCGCGGCCAAGCATCACACGGCCCGCACCCTGCCGGATATGCGAGGCAGTCTCTCAACGCGGACGTGCAGTGCGTTGGCTTCTTTGCGACGACGGCCAAGCCACCCACAGTGGGCCAGAAGACCGGCGGGGGCGGTCCCGGACGCGTCTCGAGCTCCAGAATCGCTGCATTGGACTTGAACCAACCGTGTGACGTGTGACCCCACCAATGGATCCCTCGTTCGGAGAGCAATCCATTGGTGGGGTCACACGATCAATTCGAGTCCCTATAGCGACTCTGAAGCTCAAAACGCGTCCGGGATTTTGGCCGCCTCCACCGGTCTTCTGGCCCGGTGGTGCGACGTCCGTGGCGCGGCCGGCGAGCATGTGTCGGGCCCGAATGGCATACGATCATGTGTGGTCTAGCCCTTAATGGTAATGGTGTACTGGGTAGGCAATCCGCCAGCAGCGTTGCGCCGCGGGCCTGCCTACCCACTCCACTGCAGGGGCCGTGGCGCACGCCGTGGCGCCTCGCGGTGGGCAATCCCGCTGCGCAGCCGGGTCAACGGATTGCCTAGCCAGCACGGCGTCCACGCCTGGCGCGATGCACTGTTTTGAATTCAAGTGTGGAGAATTCCACACTCGAAATGTGAAGGTGTGAGATTTGCAGTCTCCGCACTCGAAAGTGCAGAGTTTGCAGTCTCCACACTTTCAAGTGCAAAGTTAAGTTCTTTGCGTTAGCATTATGCCTCTCCGCCATTGTCCACACTATTCCAACCAGTGCGACACGCTTTCACGCAGCGAATGTGACGTCACATCGCTTTAACAGTGGCGCGGGACCACCGCTCGGGCCGTGAAGTAAAATCGCAGCCGCACTCGCGGCGCACTTTGCGGCGGGAAACGGCGGCCAATGTTGACTCTGATGTGACCTTGAGACACCTGGCGGTCTGCCCGGGATTTCGGTAATTAGCGTTCGCTCGTTAAGGACCCCCCCCCCCCGTCCCCTTTTCCAGCCTCCCTTTCCCCCCGGCTGGGGCGGCTCCGTTTTTTCGGTGCGCCATTCCAGCCCATCTGTGGCCCGCCAAAGAAGGCTGCGGTCCCTCTCCGCGGCCGGCGGGCTGGCTGCCTGGCTGGTTGGCTGCCTGGCTGGCTGCCTGGCTGGTTGGCTGCCTGGCTGGCTGCCTGGCTGCCCGGCTGCCTGGCTGCCTGGCTGCCTGGCTGCCTGGCTGGCTGCCTGGCTGGCTGCCTGCCTGGCCGCATGAAAAGCAGTTGTTTGTGTGAACGTTGCGGCGGCCTGCCCTTGTACAGCAGCGTGTACGATGGCCTTGTTTTCGCGCGCCGGCGATAGCAATTCACAACAGCGAGTGATTTTAAATCGAGCCAGCTCGCGGCAGAGGGTGATGGACGACCAGCCGGCCACCGACCTCACCGGAGCCGCATTCACAGTGACTTACAGATTGACATTCACGTTCGCGCTCGCAGCCACCCACGCATTCGGTTGCACAACGCCTTTGAAGACCCCATCCCCACATCCACATTCCCACGTCCCTGCATCCACAATCCCTTTCACATCCACATTCACATTCTCTTTCGCATCCACATTCACACCCACGTCGACATTCGCGTGGCCACTTGGTTGGAGTTCGACGGGCAAAGCGCTTGCACACGGCCCCAGGCTTCCAGCAGACTGACTCCGAGCGTTGTGTTCGTCGCCCTGTCTCTCTCGCACTCATGGGGCGTCGCGCACAGGTGCGAGAGAGACAGAGCGACGAATATACGACTCTCGGAATCAGTCTGCAGGGGGCCCCGAAAGCCGAATGCACGATTAGTCTCCGGCGGACCGCCTGCCTCTGATTTGGCAGCTTTTGGCAGCTTCGGCCTGCGCGGCGTGCCTGCGTCATCCGACCGTGGGTTTTAATAAAGCGGCAGGAGCCCTGCTGAAAATGCAAGTGGCCGTGAAACCGTGGACCGCGAACAGTGAACCGAGAACCATGAAACGCACTCTCTCATCCCAGAAGCATGACACCACGTTGAAACGAATGAGGCAAAAGGTCACACTCCTTTGAGCATGGTGTCCCACTCGTCTGGTTCCGAATCAGCCATCAATTAGCTTATTCACGTTCAAACGAGCGTGATTCAACGCTCAAAGGAGCGTCACATTTTTACCACGTTCGTTTCAACGTGGTGATGTCACAGCATCTGGAATGAGAGTGCAAACCACGAGACGCGAACCTCACCGCCAATCGCCAGTTTCATTCCAACATATACTCATTTTACTCCAAACTGAAACAAGTCTGACAATAGAGTGAGACCAGCAAGTCTGTCAAAAGCGGCCCGAATTTCGAGATTTTCCTCTGTATTTCATTTCGTGGGTACTTTAGCGCCACGCGACGTGTTTCCTTTTCGCGACTTGTCCGGCCCGGCGAGTGGAACTGCTTTGCGGCACACCGCGCCAATCACAGTGGCGGAGCAAGGGAGGAGGTGAGAAAACACGCGGGAACAACAAGCGGCGAGAGAGAGAGAGAGAGAGAGAGAGACGGGCAAACAGACAGGCGGAGAAAGAGATAGTCGCGAAATAACGGCTGGAATGATCCTCCCCGCCTCGCTTCGCTTTCCGCCTGAATCGAGAAGCGCCGCGACGGCGTCCCCGCCCCGCCCCGCCCCGCCCCGCCCCGCCCCGCCCCGCCCCAACCCGCCCCGCCCTGCCCCGCAGGCAAACGGCCCCGGCATGACCGTCCCCCTGCCGCTACACTCCGAACGGTGCCCCGTCGCCCAGTCTTTCTCTCTCTCTCTCTCTCTCTCTCTCTCTCTCTCTCTCTCTCTCTCTCTCTCTCTCTCTCTCTCTCTCTCTCTCTCTCTCTCTCTCTCTCTCTCTCTCTCTCTCTCTTTCTCTCTCTCTCTCTCCCTCTCCCTCAGCCCTACGCGACGTGGCCCCCATGAGTGCGACGGAGGCGGTGCGACGATAGAGCGAGAGAGCGCGCAACGGGCAGACCAGAGGCCCTTTGCTGCGATTTGCGGAGCGCCTCGAATCGCGTCCGCTCCCTCCCGGAAGGCGGTCTAGTAAGTCGTTGTCGCCGAAACGGGGGGGGGGGGGGGGGGCGCCCCGCCTCGCCCCGCCCCGCCACGCCCCGGGAGAATATATACGGATTCGACACATTCCCGACACGGAAAGATGACGCTTTCAGTAATCGCCACCCTCCGGCTGGGGCGGTGGAGGGTCGGGCCCTCCTCGGTCGGGCCGGCCGAGTCGCACTGCGAACGCACTTAGCGCGTCGGTGGCTGCTGTCCAAGCGGCGCCCCCACTCGGGGCCCACCCCGCACAGACTTATGCGTTAGGTGGGCCCGCACTCGTTTTTCTGTAAGCTCTCCCCCCCCCCCCCCTCCCCCCTTCTCAAAGCTCTCGGCCACTTGATTCCTCCTTCCCGCGCGGCCGAGAGGGCAGCCCTTATGTAAAGGAAGCAGTGGAGGCGGGGAGAGGGGGGCAGGGGGTGGAGGGCGCCTCCAAAAGTAGGTTGTTGGCAGGAGTTCAGGAAAGGAGCGGGCCAGCTTGAGACTCGCCGGCAGGGCGGCAGGGCCCTGCGCTGGACTGGACCCTCCTTGATCTGTGAGTGTCTGCCCGGCGGACTCTCTGCGCTCTCTGCCTGGCTCTGCCTCGCCCCGAATGCATCGGTTTGCCCCCGCCCCTCCCCTCCCCTCTCCCTTCCCCTCCCCTCCTTGCCGTCGTTGCCCCGACGCCCCTGAGCGCCGCCCGGACCAAAGTTTGGATTGGGGAAGGCTCCGCGGCCCCACGGCGCGACTCTCGCGTAGTCGCTGTTTTGCCCGCCATGCATTCGCGGCTCTCGGTGCTGTGGACTGATTCCGAGCGACGTCGTCGTCTCTCTGTCTCTCTCACTCTCATGCCCCGTGAGAGCGAGAGAGACAGAGCGACGAAAACGACCCTCGGAATCTCGGGCACTTGCACACTTAATGTCATGGGGCTTTTTTGTCCCGCGATTTATGCAATTTTTAGCACATCCGACGCTGATACAGTTTTGTCCCCGTCGGGCGACACATTTTGTCTGACGCCTGCTGTAAATTGTACCTTCAGTAGAAAATTTGACCAACCTGGCGAACACAAAATTGCATCACCACCGGATGTGCTTAAAATTGCATAATTCATGGGACAAAAAAAGTCCGATGACATTTAGTGTGTGGAGACTGCAAACTCCACACGTCCAAGTGTAGAGAATTTACGCCACACCAGGAAGTGAGGACTCACTGTTTCACACGTTTCTTATATAAGGATTTGTCCTACAGGGCTCATCTTAGGCTCACGAAAGCTTAAAAAATTCCGCATCTTTTGAGACCCCAGCCGTAACGCTGGCATACTTATCTCGTGTGCCGAAAAAAAATCAAATTTTTCTACTTTTCTACATTAAATGACCTAAAAACTTTTAATTTGAAGTCGGAGCTTACAAAATGTCGACGCCTCTTAATAGAATAATCCTAACTGTCAGTGCTGATCCAGGTCAATCCTAACTGCTCAGAGGTTTCAGAGGAGGCTAAAACTGCTCATTAGCTCTCTTCAGTCTGGCTACCAGCAACTGGAAAAAAGTTGTTTGACATTTTCGAGACTTTCGTACATTTTAGGGCCGATAAACCGCAATGTTGCTCCATCAAAGAGTTGTCCTACGAAGCTGTCAGTGGGGTAAAGTGCCGAACATGGATCGGGGTACCAAACATGAATCATTTCTGCTCGTGGGTCTAAATATAAAGACCAGATGACCAGATTCTAAATTTCTGTCTTTCCTTGCTTAGACTGACCCTTTGACTGTTAGATCTTAACCTGCAAACCGATGCATCCGGTCAGCAATGGCTGATCTACAGAGCGCTTGGGTACAAAGTCCTATCTACAGAGCGCTCGTCTACAATGACCGATCTACACGGAACCATTTTGAAAAGACCGATCTGTATTTCAAAGCTTTATTGCTACCTCTGTCAATCCTAAAGTACGACTTGTAAAATTTCGGAACATTCTGTATTGGAAAATATGCTAAGCATACTTCGATATAAAGGTTAAAACAACATTTTGGACGTTGTATTTTAACTTTGACAGAGATGGAAAAATAGCTTTGAAAAACAGATCGGTCTTTTCAAAATGGTTCTATGTAGATCAGTCATTGTAGACGAGCGCTCTGTAGATCGGACTTTGTACCCAAGCGCTATGTACATCGGCCATTGCTGACCGGATGCATCGAAACAGCGGGTTGGGCTTACTAAAAACTGAAATTTACTGCTGCCTGAGAGCTAGCTACTTTTTCAGGTGATACACCGCCATTTCTACGACAAACACTACCGTCGCCATGAGCAATCCCATGGAAAAGAGTTGAACGTAGTCCATGAGCACGACAAGGCCATCTGATGCACGCCGTTTTCTTATGAATCGCATCCAATTCCTGGCGTCTCTGTTCTTGCTCCGGAAGGATCGCAAGCGCAGTACCCTGTTGAATACGCCACCGTTTTGCATCCGAAGGATGACGTCGTCTATCACCTCTACCAGGAGAAAGGACCTCCTGACGTAGCCCACGAAACTGGCCTGCACCAGCCGCGTGGAGAGCTAGTAGCGGCAGCCCCGCAGACACTGGAAGTGCGAGGCCTGGCCGGTGGACGTCACCGCGAAACTCGAGTCCCTGGCGAAGCTATTCTCGCAATCTCGGATCTCCTGGCGCGTCTCACACATCGTGACCTGCTCCAATGGCACGCCCGTGTCGTTGACAACCTCGCGCAAATCCTCGAACTCGACGAGGACGGTGAGGTTGGGCACGGCCTTCAGTAGCTGGCCCACGTCTTGCGGGAACTCGCTCCGTTTGAAGAGCGCGGTCTCGGTGAAGAGCAGGCCCTTGACGGCGACGTTGATGTTGAGGCTGTACAGCAGACAAGCGCCCGTCAGCACGCGGGCCGACCACGAGTCCGGCCAGAGCCGGGGTGGCGTCGTGGGGACCTCGCACAACCGCGCATGCTGTCTGAACAGGGCATCCCCGGCCACGGCCCACCAGCTCGGCGTGGAGTGCGCCGCCGTCGTCAGCAAGCGCGCGATGGGCACGTGAAGTGCCGCAGAGATCCAGATACCGATGGTCGCTAGGAAGGCCCAGGACGCTGTGCTGCTGTCCCAAACTAGCGCGAAGATTTTGTCCCAGACTCGCGGTCTGTCGTCATTCAGGTTGCAGCGCGCCATGATGTGGACGGCCTTGTGCAGAAACGGCGCCGTCGCCCGCAAGAACTTGATTCTTATCCTGGACATGACCATAGGCCCAAGGACTACATCGGTAATATCCTCGAGATCACTCAGCGGCTTGGTGAAAGTACCGTTGGGGAAGTCCTTGCTCTTTTCGGCATAGAAGTGCCACCACTTGACTGTGACGTTCCTGTAACGCGCCACGGCCGCCATGATTTCCTGGCCAATTACCGACTGGACGGACATCTGTCCCTTATCACCGTCGCACTCATCTTCTTCATTGATAGAGAGACTAGCGCGCATGACGCAGCCTCCAAGGTCACTGGGCACGACGCTGTCCTCGTCGTACAGCGTGGCTGGCAAGGTGGAAAGCTCGCCGAAGTGGACCGTTGCGACGGGGACGACGACAGGAGCTTGATTGCCACACAGCCCGGATGCGTTGGCAAAGGGCGCCATCGTGTACAAGACCCCAGACTCAGGCCCCGCCACCAGCACCGCAGTCCGCGCCCACAACCGGGACCAGGTTCTCGCCATCAGCTCGTGCACCAGATGTTCCACGGAAGAGCGGTTGGTGCTGTCTTCGTCCGCGCGCACGACGATCATCATTCTGGTGTACCAGTTTGAAGTGTGAAGATCGGACATTTCCTGAAGCACTTTCTTTGCGTTCGCTAAAACCATGACTCCCACGCCACCTCTCGGCGGCCAGGCTTTGGAACCCGGGCACAGAGGGATGACCGGTGTGTAGTACAAGTGCTGCCGTATCCAGGGCTGGTGCGTCTCCGCGTCCACGAGACATAAAGCAAGACCTCTTCTAGGTGACGTTATCATGTAACGCGTCGCCAGAACGCCAAGCAACTCCACAAACTGGACATCAGATGACCTGGAACATTACAGAGATATACTGTGGCTCCAAACGCTGTAAATGTGGCACACGGTGAAATGTATTGAGACAATGCCCTATTCGTACAATGCCATAGGTTACACTCCGTGTGATGCAAAGTCATCGTACAAACTGGTAAGGTGGGAACGGTTTCAAATCACTGCGATTGACACCATCCTCAGAGCGTTTAGATCATTATTGAAGAACATCAAACGGAGCAATTCTTCTGGTTTGTCCTAACTTGTACCGTTGTTTCATATTGAGGAGAGACGCACTGAAGCCGTGGATACATAGCAGCGTCAAGACAGCAATCCTCAGCAACCTGTGTGGACACATTGGATTGCGTTTGATCCGAGTTGTATGCCAAAGGTTTCTCTTCAGGGACGTTGTACCTGCAACTATGATTCATTGGAAATGTGGAACCCCTGCCCGGCTGGCACACGATAAGCCTCGAGTGCGAGAAATGGAATGCGTATTGACCCCGGTAATGTGATTTGCACGCCACTACACTTACGAGACAGACAGGCTGATTGAATGGCACCAAAACACAGCCAACACATTGTTGCCACACGTCACTTCATGTCGCAAATGCTTCTTGGCGTAATGAGAATACACTCGTGTAAATCTTGTCAGAATGTCACAAACCTGTCTGAAAACCTGATCAAAATTCGTGCACCTCTGAAAGCTGAAAACATCTCCGGACAGTCTGTAGAACTCAAACCGTCAATATCAGAGTAAGTGTTCAGAATTTCACACGGTAAAAACAGAACCTGGTTTTCCCAGGAAGCCTATGGTAGAGACATAGGCGATTTCCAGGGAGCTCCTGGGAAAACCAGGAACCGTTTTTACCGTGCAGCTTTCAGAGGTGCGCGAATTTTGATCAGGATTTCAGACATGTTTCTGACATTCTGACAAAATTAACACGAGTGTAACTGCCGTACATCATCAGCGTGAGATTCCGGGAGGAGTTTCCCGCGCTTGGTTCGACAGTGCAAGTGCCCCAGTGAGGAAATCTTTGAAATTTTCGATTCTGAACAGGATTACAATTTGTTGTACTTTGCCATGATAAATGCACTCTAAATGTCTTACGAAGAAATTTCCCATAACATAACATGGTACAAATTTCATTGTAAGACATTTAGAGTGTGGGGAAATAGTTAATCCCTCGTCAGAATAAAAATATTTGCCAACTTTGAACCCGTAGACACACCCTCTGATTTTCGTTCAGCTCTGAGCAGGTGCTCACCAAAGGTTTTTTTTCGTACGCAGCTTTTTTAAATGAAACCATAAGGGCAGAAATGGTTCATAGTTTTTCCAGAGACTCCCTGTGGGAGTCGCATGCATCATACAGGCTGCCCCAAGAAACCAGGAGCCGAGTTTGCCGTACACCGCGTTTAGTACCATTCCGAGCCAGGTGCTCATTCAGGTGTCTTCCTTTTTGCGCGGTGGCGCTTCACACAGTGCTTCACACAGTACGGTGGCACGCGGTGCCGCAGCGCAAACGACCCAAAACAACTGCCGTGCGATGGTGGCTGGAAAAAGCTCTAACATGGCCAAAGGCCGACCCGCCCTTTGAGCACCGGGGATGGAGGGGGAGAGAATGAGAGAGAGAGAGAGAGAGAGAGAGAGAGAGAGAGAGAGAGAGAGAGAGAGAGAGAGAGAGAGGGACAGAGAGAGAGAGAGAGAGAGAGAGAGAGGGGCAGTAGGGGCAAAGACCTCCCCCACCTCGGCAACAATCCCGGTCCAGATCTGCAGCGCCCGGTAGCGCCCTTTGAAGTCCCGCCAGTTAGCAGGGCCAGGCCGGCCAGGCAGGGCGGGATGCACGTCAACAGGAAGGGCCGGGAAGGGCGCACCGCGGTGCCTGAAGGCCGTGGGGGAGGGGGAGGGGGGAAGAGGGGTGGAAGGGAAGGGCAGGGAGTTCCTTGTAAGGTGCGAAGGAAAACGGCTGCTGCTTGTCCTTTATTTTCTCGACCCATCATTCCGAGCAGCCAGCACTCGTCGCCAGGCCAAGGCTTGGACCCCCCCCCCCCCCCTCCCCCTCCCCCTCCCCCGCTCTCCTCTCCTTGGCGCCCCGTCGTCGGCCAGGGTGGCGCCGAAAAGTTTCCCCGCGACTGCTACTTCTGGCCGCCCTCGGCCCGTCCGGCCCTTCGGCCCCCGATTTAAACCGTAAGTTGGGCAAACAGAACTTGCGCGTTTTAAGTGAGTTATGGAGCCGATAAAGACACCCCGGGGCGTGGCGTGGCACGGCGTGGCGTGGCGTGGCGTGGCGTGGCGCGGTGCGGCGTGACGTGGGGTGCCAACGCAGTGGCACGGCGTGGCACGGTGTGGCGTGACGTGGGGTGCCAACGCAGTGGCAGCGGCGTGGAGAGGTCGACGCGGACCGAAGAGTTGTTTCGTTTGATTTTGTTTCCTTTGACGCACGATTACCTTTGCAAGGATTCGACATGGCTGGCATGATGAGCTCAGTCCTCTCCGATTGAGCCCCGATGTCCTTAGCCCCGACTCGAGCCTCGACCTGAGCCCCTTGAACCCCACGCCAAAAATAGAATGGCGCCTTGACGAAGTTCTACACGCAAAAAAATAATTTTCATCAGAGCTAAAAAATTAGCACCGGCACCAATAAGATTAGCTCTATAGGCGCAGCTAATTTTTTAACTGTGTGGCTAAAAAGTGTTAGCTGGGCGATTCTAGCAACGGGTCTAACGGCCTAGCTGGAACTCTAAGGAATCCCTAGCTGTAAACCAATCAAATCTTGCTGATGAACTACTTAAGTTGTCTACCCCCTGGGTATTCCGAGATGGAAAGATGAAACCATCATTACGAATAATGTCTACTCCTTGTGGTCTAACGGTCACGGACACATCCCAAACAGTACGCTGACGTCAGTGACTCTAGACGCGCTCACGAATCACTTAGTATTGCCTGCTGGAGTCAAGTGCCAGTCCAGCAGGGGAAGCGACCCGCCTCCTGGCGGGCAATTGTAGAAACGATGGCGCCCAGACTAGGTGAAAACGCATGCTACACCGTCACCGCGCGCGAGCGGCGGCGCGACGCGCGCAGCGCACTCTCGCGGCGATCTCCTCCACCGCGACGGCGACTGGACGACGATGACATCAACTGGTCTCGTCAGATCGCATTTAGCTTGTTTACTAGAAATTTTTGAAGGCTTGCAAACAATAGTTAGCAGCTCACGACTAGCAGTATTAACAAACAAAATTGGCTAAATCCGCCACAAATTTGTGTTTTGCGAGAGTGGTTGCTTGGCAGGTAACCAGCTATACATCTGGCCGCGCGCACCTGAGGTCGCTTGTAGCTGTGCTAGTTTTTTAGCGCCCGTGCTAAAAACGATCTGATAAAAAAATTAACACAGGTCTGATTTACATTTTTTTGCGTGTAGGTGGAGTGTGTCACGCGAATGTTTCTGTTTGTGTTGGAAGTTTTGTTTCTGTTTGTTTGTTTTATTCTTTTGTTTCTTTATTTGTTTGTTTGTGTGTTTGTTGGTTGGTTTGTTTCCTTTTTGTTCGTTCATTCGTTTTTGTCATTGCTGATTTCCTTGTTTGTTTGTTTGTTTACTGTTCTTGTTGGTGCTGTTTGTTTGGGTTGTTTTTGTTCCTTGTTTGTGTTGGTTGTTTGATTGCCGCTAACGCCGCCCCGCTCCCCTTTGTGTTGCAGGCGGCGACTGCCTGAGCAATGTCAAGCTGGCGGTCATCCCCCCCGCCGTGCAGCTCGGCCAGTCGGTGCGGCTGGCGTGCGACTACGACCTGGACGGCGGCCGCCTCTACACCATCAAGTTCTACCGCGGCCGCTACGAGTTCTACCGCTACACGCAGACCCCGAAGGGCCCACCGAGCACCAAGGTGTTCGCCCTGCCCTTCGCGACCGTCGACGTAAGCCAACACGCTCCTCACTCTAAGAAACCCAGTGTGGTGAACGCTATGTTTGTAACGCGGAGGCTGGGGAGGTGCAGAGTTTGCAGTCTCCACACTTCTAGTGTGGAGTTCTCCCTGTTTCACTGTGGGCCAGAAGACCGGTGGAGGGGATCAAAATTCCCGACGCTCTGCCAACTAAAGTGTGTACGTAGTACACTCTTCACTCTCATTCCAGGAACGCGACATCACGTTGAAACGAACGTTCGTTTGAGCATTGTTTCCACTGCAAAGCCGGTGGTAAGTTTGCATGCCACAAAAATGGCAAGCCGTTTTGCTTGCCGAAAATTTGCTAGCCGTCTCGCTTGCCGAAAATTGGCAAGCCGTTTTGCTTGCCGAAAATTTGCCAGCCGTCTTGCTTGCCGAAAATTGGCAAGCCGTCTTGCTTGCCGAAAATTTGCTAGCCGTCTCGCTTGCCGAAAATTGGCAAGCCGTTTTGCTTGCCGAAAATTGGCAAGCTAGGCCCTGAAATACTCCCCAGCTTGCCAAAATTTGGCGGCTTGGCCGTTCTGCTTGCCAATATTGTGGCAAGCAAAGTTACCACAGGCTTTGCAGTGTCACACTCTTTTGGGTGTAAATCCGCCAAAAATTAGCTTGTTCATTCAAACGAATGTGACATTTTGTCACGTTCGTTTCAACGTGATGTCACGTTCCTGGAATGAGGGTGTTCTTAGAGCATCGTTCCAAGCACACTCGTATTTACAGCATACTTGCTAGGCACACGCTAAATGGAGCAGCTGATTTTTAGTCAAAAATCGAGATTGTAGAACTTGTGCCGTAGCAAATGTTATTTTCTCAATAAAAACATCACATTTGGTATGTCATGCGTTCAAAAATGTCAAATCTCGACCAAGAATCATCTGTCCCATTTTTACCCGTGCCCCATAATTACCCCAACTGACCCTACCCCACACTCGCGACGTTTTGGTGTTTTGGTTCGCAGCTCAGCTACTCCAACTCCACCCAGGAGGTCCTGACGAGACGTTTTGGTTCGCAGCTCAGCCACTCCAACTCCACCCAGGTGGTTCTGACCAACGTGGGCTTCCCGATGTCCGGCAACCTGACCTGCGAGGTGACCACGGAGAACCCGGGCATGACGATGGCCCAGGCCGGGGCCACCATGACCGTCGTGGGTGAGTCTCTCCAGCGTGATGGCGGCGTACAGGCCGCGCAGGGAGGCAGCGAGTGCCGGAGGGAGGCAGCGAGTGCCGTGGCGAGCACCCCACTGTAACAAATCAAATTGGGACTTTACAAAGGTATCTCTGGAAGCCTTTGTGCCAAAAAGGTTACCGAACAAACGCAAAAACGATCTGGGTAAACTTAAGACGCATCTTCCCGTGAGTGCGTTTCGTTTCAAACTTGTGTGCACTAAATTCCTTCCTTCATTTTTTTGCACGTGGTCTCACTCATTTTTTTTTTTTGCACATCTCTCTGCTTTTTGTACGAATTCATTCGAAACAGTTCGCACGTTTAAAACAGTGTGAGGCCACGTCCAGAACTGTACAAAAAAATAGCGTGTGAATTAAGACTTGAAAGCCACCCGCGTTGAAAGCTGCAGCGGGTAACCGCTCCTTGGATGTCACACGCTCGTTCGAATGTGACACCGTCGTGGCACGACGTGACATGGAGCGCCTCGGTCGGTCAAAAGTGACATCGCAACCTGTCACGTTTATACGAATGTGACACTACACGAGTCCAAACGTGCGTGACATTCCCAGACCTCCAGTTCGCAAGAGGGTCGCGTCAAGCCGGGGCGTCAAAATCCCCCCCCCCCTTCCCACAGCTTATTCGGGTTCACCGGTTGCGGGCCTACAAATGGAGACGCCAGTTATAGCCATTGTTGTTGTTTATCAATTACCAGGACGCTCTGTCGAGAATTAGCTCTCCCCCCCCCCTTCTTCCTCCCGGTCGCTGGGACCGCTGGGGCCTTGCTGCTGCTTTTGTGTCTTTATCTCTTCATCCCGCGGGGGTGGGACATCCATCGGGAGCGCCATTAGTTAGTTTGAAAGCTGCCCGGGACCGTGCGTCAAAAGGCTGTGCACTTCTGACTACTGGGAGTGAAAAAAAGAGTAACAGAAAAAGTACAGAAACAAAGTCTGGCCAGAACAAAACTGGCCTGGACCGTCCCTCCTTGCAAACCACAGAAACGTTCTGGTTCTTTTTAAAATCCGTACTTTAAATTTTTGGTACCGCAGAACCATTTTTCGTTACAATGACTTTACCCGCCACGCCGCTGCCGCCTCGGCCGCTGCAGCTGCGGCACATTCTATTAGTTTGGTCACGAACTGAATGGCCCTCCACACCACACGGCCCACCGTGAATGACAATTAAAAATTGAGTGGATGGCCTTTTAGCCATGTTGCAGCGGTGCGTCAATCAGGGATGTGCAAATAGTCCGGTACCGAATAGAATTATCCTGCGAGTCGAATTTTGCAGAGTTCGATCGCGAATGATCCGAAATTTCAAATCTTTCTAGGTGCGTCTATCCCGACAGATACGGGAAGAAGTCACTCAATGGAAAAATATTGTGACATTCGGTTCTGATTCGATTCAAAACGAAATATTCGATTCGCTTACCTGAGTAAAACTTTGGGAGAAACCACATCGCCAGCCAATGAAATTTCACTCGCAATCCCAGAGGGTTTTCGTAAGTTTTTACAAAGAAACCATCAGGAAGTGTAACAAAATACAACTTCAGTTCTACAAAAAGCTTTCTTTTGAACTAAATTTTCACGTTAAAAATGCACTTGGAACCGGTGACAGTGTCCTGCCCAGCACGCTCCCCTTTCCCCGCCTCGTGGTGGTTGGGAGGAGGGGGGGGGGAGTCGCCCCGCTAAGGAAATGAGCCATTCTCAAAACAATCATAAAAGCAAGAAAGTTGTGTTTGTTTCCTCGGTGCAAGCGACCCAATTACAGAGGTGCTTCGCCACGTCCGCGCTGTAAAACTTTACTCCGACTGGAAAGTGACGCGAGCGTGAGGCCTGGGGGAGAGAGAGGGAGAGAGAGAGACGGAGAGAGAGAGCGAGAGAGAGAGAGCGAGAGAGAGAGAGAGCGAGAGAGAGAGAGCGAGAGAGAGAGAGAGCGAGAGAGAGAGAGAGAGAGAGCGAGAGAGAGAGCGAGAGAGAGAGCAAGAGAGCGAGAGAGAGAGAGAGAGAGAGAGAGAGAGAGAGAGAGAGGGAGAGAGAGAGCCACTGCCGCCAGGACAGTGTCGCGGACCCACAAATCCGGGGAATGCGGGTCGGGCTTCGCTCGGCTTCGCTTCACTTGACGGCAATGGCTGCTTCGGCCCTCTTTTGAGTTCAACAACTTTCCTCTTCCGTTCCTCAGGCTGCTGCTACTGCGGCTGCTGAGGGAGCTCGCCGCTCCTCATGGAGCATGGCCGGCCCGGCCGGAAGGTTCACCTCTCAGGAGGAGGCGGTGGAGAGAGAGAGAGAGAGAGGGGGGGGGGGGGGGGCAGGGGAGACGAAGAGTTGGCGTGCGCTCTGCCCTCTGCCTATGGAGACCAGTTTAGCACATCCGAAGCGCTGACGCGGCGCGGCCTCCACATCCTTTTCTACACGACTAAGCACAGCCCCATTCCCCCTTCTCTCTCTCTCTCTCTCTCTCTCTCTCTCTCTCTCTCTCTCTCTCTCGCAGGGCGGAGGAGGCCCGAGGCGGTCGGGTCCCCGGGGCGTCTGGAGGCTGACGGCCGGTCTGAAAGGCCGCTACTTCCGCTCTCCATTTACCCCGCGGCGCGCTGCAGGCCGTCGCTGTCTCTCTCGCACTCATGGGGCTTCTCGCATAGGTGCGAGAGAGACAGAGTGACGATCCTCGGAATCAGTCCGCTAGGCTAAGGCTGCCCCGCTGGCCTGCAGCCTCATTGCGGGCAACACCTGTCAGCGCCACACACAGCGCCGTTGAGGCCCGGCGCCCAGGGCGGCACGCGAGGAACCGCTTTTAGCAGTGCTGTATTCGCACTAGTTGATTTGTGCGGAGACTGCAAATTCCGCACACCTCCACATTCCAAGAGTGGGGTTCTCCGAACTTGTTTTGACGGTGTGCAGTGCTCCTCTCGCATAGTGTTGCTCTGCTCGGCTGACTGCCACCGAAAGTTTCATGAATACGCGGGAACGTGATCACAAGTAAAGTTCTTAATGGCAAAGTTGAATCGGAATCGTGGCGGCGGGAGGTGGACGGGACCGTTGCATTGTTATCCCGAGTTGCAAGAGAAGCGAGGCACGCACCGAAAACAACAACAAAAAACGTTTCCTGGCTTTCCAAGGAACTTCCTGGAAATCACCTGACCTGGGAATACCAGGAACCTTTTTCGCTTTGTGGTGCAGAGGTCTGGTGGTGTGACTGCGTCCATTGCAATCTGACAGAAGTAAAAGTCTTCAATTGCAGCTGCACGCTTGACCGACGCCTTCAACTACAGTTGGATCAGTCACAGTTGGCGGGACTAGGACCAAAGAAAACCTTAAACAGCCGACTCTTTTCAGGGGGTCTCATTGTCTGAGTCCTTACTGTGCCTGTTCCGATCATTATAAGGGTTCGATCCCTTTGTAAGGTGCAGGTTCCGGCGCATCTTGGGGACTGTCTGCCACCATAATGTCTCAAAGAACAGGCCTGCATAGCAAAGGCTCGCCGGCCCACCAACTTTGACTGAACAAAGCATAAACGCTTCAGTTTTTCCTGTGAAACATACTCGGCAGGGTTTTCGCACAGTGTGGCGGGCTGGCGGACGCTGCGGGGCGGGCAGTCCAGTGGACCGCGAGTGCGCTCTGCTTCGCCGCGCCTGTGTGTGCCACACTGTGCGGCGACCGCGCGGCGGTTCCGCAAAAGTAAAGTCAACACCGCGTTGACTAGGGGGCGTTGGGCAGCGGCAGGGTCGCCGCAGCGCTCGGTCCGGCCGTCCCACAGTGGGCCACAAGACCGGTGGAGGCGGACAAAACTCTAGACGCGTTTTGAGCTCCAGCGTCGCTAACCAGGACTCGAACGGAACGTGTGACCCCACCAATGGATTACTCTCGCAACGAGGAATCCATTGGTGGGGTCGCACGTTCGGTTTGAGGCCTGTTTAGTGACGCTGGAGCTCAAAACACGCGTAGAGTTTTGTCTGCCTTCACCGGTCTTCTGGCCCACTGTGCGTCCGGTCCGGCCGTCCGGCAGCCCGGCAGTGCGACCCCACAAAGTACTTTGCGGTCGCCGACCACACGCCCCCGCCCGCCGGTGTTATTGGCTGAGCGACAATCCGACGAGGGTGAATAAACAACTGTTGTGCGGACGTCTGTCTCTGTCTTTCTCTCTAGCTGTCTCCGTCACCGTCCCCCCCCCCTCTCTCTCTCTCTCCTCTCTCTCTCTCTCTCTCTCTCTCTCTCTCTCTCTCTCTCCTCTCTCTCTCTCTCTCCCCGCCCCCCCAACAACTTGATTGTTTCAAAATCATCTTCAGTTTATTCTAATTTATTGCAGTTCCATTCGTTGTCTTTCATCATTGACTTCTAATTCATCTTCATTCAACTCCCTCTCTTCTTCCTCTCAATTGCCTTCCATCTGTCTTTCAATTCTTCCACATTCGATTGTCATTCATTTCACCCTTTCTTCAACTTTTCATTCATCTTTTATTCAACGTAATTTTTTTTGTCAAGGTTTTATTT
Organism: Thrips palmi; assembly: GCF_012932325.1. Lineage (NCBI taxonomy): Eukaryota > Metazoa > Arthropoda > Insecta > Thysanoptera > Thripidae > Thrips > Thrips palmi. The sequence continues at coordinate 18,182,727 of NW_023144632.1, forward strand.
TCACCATTCATATTCGCTCAGTTGTCATTCATTTCATGACACATCTTCATTCATTTTCACCATTCGTCTCCACTCGATCGCCAATCATTTCCATCATTCATCTACATTGGCGTGTCATTCATTTGTATCATTCACCTTCATTTAATTTCCATTCGTTGTCATCATCCGTATGCATTCATCCAACCGGCAGTTGTGATCCGACTTCCTTCCTTGCCGTGCATTCGCCTTCATTGAATAGGGTCGACTGTAGTCGGCCTGCTGTCGTTCCCCGACCCCGGCACGGCCGGGCATGGCGCGGTGTCCGCCGCCGATGTCTCCAAGTTAGACGAAGCCGGCGCGCTGAATCCGGGAGTCGTCTTAGTTGCTCTGTCTCTCTCGCACTCATAGGGCGTCCCGTGTGCGTGCGAGAGAGACAGAGCGAGGAAAACAAATCAGCGAGGAGGCGGCACGCGGTGCCGTTGCCGCAAGTCCCTATTCCGCCGCTTGAGGTGGGCCGGCCGGGCCCTCTCTCTCTCTCTCCTCTCTCTTCTCTCTCTCTCTCTCTCTCTCTCTCTCTCTCTCTGTCTCTCTCCCTGTCTCTCTCCCTGTCTCCGTCTCTCTCTCTGCTGCTCCGGTCGGGCCAACAGACTTCCGATATAGCGCTCACTTCGCCAAGAGCCCGCCTGGCCTGGCCGAGGGTCTGGCCGAGGGTCTGGCTGAGGGCCTGGCACTAGGGGACACTGGGGGACCGGGGCCAAGTTGCCGCGGAATGCCTCCGCGGTCTTACGGGGCCTCGCGGGGACGGCGAGGACTTCGACGACCGGCCGCGTCATTAGGAACTGGCTGCAGACTGAGAGTCGTTTTCGTCGCTCTGTCTCTCTCGCACCTTTACGGGACGCCCTGTGAGTGCGAGAGAGACAGCGTGACTGGCTGCTCGGGCTGGCCGCCTGGGAAATGAGGCCTGCTTGTTGCGGTGCCTCAATTGGAGGGTCCGCGCGCCTCGCGCGCCTCGCACTCTCGGACCGGTTGCTCCAACAACAGTTTTCCAGGTGCGGTTCGACGACTCTGCAGACTGATTCCGAGAGTGGTTCTCGTCGCTCTGTCTCTCCCGCAACAGACCAGAACGCCCTTTGAGTGCGAGAGAGACAGAGCGACGAAAGCGTTTCTAGGAATCAGTCTGCAGGGGCCACGGCCGCCGCGGCTGAGGGCTTTGATACTGGCTGGTCTGGACGGAGAGGCACTTGTGCGCCTCGTTTCGGAAGTTGGAGCGCTTCATGACGGTATTCGGGATTGTGGAGAGAGAGAGAGAGAGAGAGAGAGAGAGAGAGGAGAGAGAGAGAGAGAGAGAGAGAGAGAGAGAGAGAGAGAGATTATGCCGTCCGATCCTCTGATGGCATCCTCACGCCAAGACATTCCAATCAAATGTTACTGTCTTTGCTAATTGTTGGAGACGCCACTCCTCGGCCACTACTGGCAACGCAGCGACACGCGGCGGTCTGCAGAACGGCTTTACAGACCAAACGGACAACTTTCTTCATTGAATTCTCATTCCTTTTGTATTGAATTCTGACACACTTTCACTCAATTACTATGCGTCTTCCTTGTTTTTTATGTACTTACCCACGTTCGTTAACATGGACTTCAAATTTCTTTCCATCAAAATCTAATTCATCTTCATTTAATTTTTATCCATCTTCAATGAATTCTCATCCACCTTTACAGAATTTTTATTCATCTTCATTGAATTATAATCCATCCTCATTGAATTCTAATCCATCTTGATTGAATTATAATCCACCTTCACCGATCCCTGTGACTATGTTCTATTTTTTTCGTGGTTTGTATTC
>NW_023144632.1:18185052-18225052 GCF_012932325.1 Thrips palmi
AAGATTTCAAAAATCAAGTGTACATAGAACTTCGCGAGTGGTTGCCCCCTCGGAGCGGGGGCAACGAGGGTGGCTGCAAAAGCGAAAATTGTGGCGATAATTGTCTGTTTTCTTTGTGATTTCCGAAGATTTTTCGTAAAACTACAAAGATTCTTCGTAAATTCACGAAGAGTCTTCACCAATTGAAAAGCAATCAACGGAGACACAGTCAGCCACGCCTTTTCCGGAGAAACCTCCAATCCCGCCCAATTTTAATATTCCAGTGAAAAGACCGGTCGCTCTTCTCCTGCAGGACTTCCAGGAAACGGAAGCCGGCTCTCTCGTCTCGCCCCGCCCATGTCATCCCTACCTGGCAATCCATTTTGTAAACTCGGACGCGCCGTATATCGTGCCGCGTAACGAGGTATCGCTGCTGCCAGGAATCGAGACCTCGATCGAGACTCGCTTCGAGAGGTGCAATCGGCGATGATGTACTGCGAGCGGCCGGCGTTTGGGCGGGGCAACGCCACGCCACGCCCCGCCACGCCACGCCATGCCACGCCACACCCCACTTCCTGGTGCGAAGTAATTCTCCACACGGGTGGAGTTTGAAGTCTCCACACCCCCAGTGTGGAGTTGCTCACAGAGCCCCTGTCCCTTGGCATGTCCAAAACGTGAAGAACTACCCGCACCTGAAGCAAGCACACTGCAAACTCTGCACTTTCAAACGGAAAATTCCAAAGCTCCGCATTTTAGGTGTGGTGTAGTCCACACTCACACACCTCTGCATTTCTACGCCACACTTCACGGTAAAAACAGTTCCTGGTTTTTCCAGGAACTCCCTGGAAATCGCCTCTCTACTATAGGCTTCCTAGAAAAACTAGAAACTGATTTCACCGTGTCGGTTTCACAGTTTGCTCCGAGCGGGAATCACGGAACGTCCAAACAGGAGCAAAATGCGATGCACACACACTCTCTCTCTCTCTCTCTCTCTCTCTCTCTCTCTCTCTCTCTCTCTCTCTCTCTCTCTCTCTCTCTCTCTCTCTCTCTCTCTCTCTCTCTCTCTCTCTCTCTCTCTCTCTCTGATCACGGAGGGATTCAATCATTCGGAATGCGACCGCGGCAAGCCCTGGACATGGTGCTGTTGCGGGCAGCGCGAGCGCACGCTACGCCAGGGCGCGCGGCCGGCGGCGGCGGCCCGCGGGCGAACTGTGCCGGTGGAGCAGCCCAATTTATTGACTGCCAGTTTATTCCCAATTTATGGCCTTCTTCTGCCTCGTTCCTCCGCGTTGCCCCCTTCTTCCCATACGCCCTTTATTGGCTCGCCCCTTCCAGCCCTCGAAGCCCTTCCGGCCCCACGGAGTCCGGCGGCCCTTTTATCCGGCAGGATGCGCGCCGCGCCGAACGCAGGCAGATCGCCCCCACTGAAAAACCAAACGTGGTCTTTCGCACCAAACGTGGCCTAGACCACATCAACTGATGCGGTCGCCACAAAATGGTGAGACATTTGTGTCTGACCATTTTGTGGCGAGACTTTTTTGTCTGACCAAACTGGTGAGATTTTCAGATCTGACCAAAACTTGGCGAGACTTCAAAGTCTCGCCATATTTTGGTGCGAAGTTTTTTCATCCAATTTGCAGTGTCCACACTTGAAGGGTGGAGACAGCAGGCTTTGATTTTTCAAGTGCGCTGAGAGTTAAAATATCACACCTCCGCATTTCAAGTGTGGGTGGAGTTCTCCACACTAGGCGTTTCACAGTGTGGGACCGCAAGGTGGCCCTTTGACTTTTCCGAAGTCTCCCCGCCCCGCTGGTGGTACCTTTCTCCTCCACTCGGCGACGAGTGAAAGGATCTTTTGATCGCATACCGAAGTGCCCTGCTCCGCTTTCGTGTACGCACGCCTCAGCGCGCAGCAAACTGGCAGCAGACTGATTCCGAGAGTCGGCGCTCTGTCTCTCTCGCACTCGTGGAGCGTCCCATGGGTGCGAGAGAGAGAGAGAGAGAGAGAGAGAGAGAGACAGCGACCGACGGCTCTCGGAATCAGTCTGCCGCCGCGCGGGCCGCCAAGGTCAAGGCCCTCCCCGGCGCGCACCCACCGCAAGTGGCCCATCCCATCGGCCGCCAGCACGGCCCCGCTGGGCCCCGCCGGGGTCGCGCTCGGACTATGAGTTGGCGAAGAAGAACCCAAGTAAAGCGTCCCCGAAGGGCGGCGCGCGAAGCGGAGGGGCCGGCCGGCGGAGTGGGCCGGGCGGGGGGGGGGTGGGGAAAAGGAGGGGGGGGGGAGGGGAGGGGGAGGGGGGGGGGGGAGGGAGGGGGGGGGGGGGGGGGGGGGGGGGGGGGTAGGGGGGGAGGGGTAGGGGAGGGGGGGGGGAGGGGGGGGGGGGGTAGGGGGGGGGGGGGAGGGGGGGGGGGGTAGGGGGGGGGGGTAGGGGGGGGGGGGGGGGGGAGAAAGGGGAGGGGGGGAAAAGGGGGGGGGGGAGAAAAAGGGGGGGGAGAAAAGGGAGGGGGAGAAAGGGGAGGGGAGAAAAAAGGGGAGGGGGGGGGGGGGGGGGGGAGGGGGGAGGGGAGGGGGAGGGGGAGGGGGGGAAAAAGGGGGGGGGGAGAAAAGGGGAGGGGGAGGGGAGGGGGGGGGGGGGGGAGAAAAGGGGAGGGGGTGGGGGGGGAGGGGAGGGGGCAGCCCGGCCGCCAGGGTAATTTGTAACTTCACCTGACGAAACTTTAGCGAGATGCGATGCAGTGGGCCGCGGCTTGACGCTGCAGGGCCCTCCGGAGGAGGGAAAGGGGGAGGGGGAGGGGCTCGCGTCTAAAATGATAAATCACTGGCGGCATACGTGCGCGTCGGGCCGTGACGAGCCTAGGCCGATTAGAGCCCAAACAACTAAGAGGCCGAAAAACAGATAAGAGGGCCGCTCTGCGCCGCGCCACTGGTAGCGAGGCAGTCTCTCTCACACCTGTACGGGACGCCCCGCGAGTGGGAGAGAGGCGGAGCGACGAAAAACGACGCTTGGAATCAGTCTGCCGCCGGAGGCGAGGCCCAAAGCCCCCCCACTCTAAAAAAAATTATGAAATTTCATATCCAAAGGAGTCTAAAATTTCATAATCACGTTCTAAACCTCAATTTTTATAACCTTCGTATAAAATTTAAGATCGTGTTATGAAACCTAAGATTTGGGTTATGGATTTTAAGATTAACTGGTTATAAACTTTTAGAACAGAGTGACTTATAACTCTGGTTCTTAAAATCTAGATTTTCGCTTTGAAAGTTTATAACGCTAGCCGATTTTAGAGCAAGGTTCTGAAATTTTTAACCGTTTAGTCCTGCTGCCTAGTCCTTTATTCATGGTTAAATTAATAAAGAGGTGAAGTTTTCATTTTTATCGGCATGTGTTAACATTTTCCGAACCGCTAAGGTAGGAGTCCTAGGGGCGGTCTACAAACTGAAAAACGTACATTTTATGCACTAACTGGAGCAAGCACGCTTTTGCTAGCGTATGCCTACTACTTTTTAGTGCATACAGTTATTACATTAATGAGAGGTATGGAGAGCTGTCTGCTTCAGTTCGCGTGTACATGGCATGATGCACTAGTTAGTGCATGCTTGGCGGGCATGCGCTTGTTGGAGCGTACTTGCAGGCATGCTCCAGTTAATGCATGTTCAAAATTTGTGTGTAGTATTTCCCAAGAGGCTGCAAATCGCGTCCCTTGCAATGCCTGACCGGCCACCGTCCTCCGGCCGAGCCGAGCCGAGCCGAGCCGGCCAAGCCGAGCCGAGCCGAGCCGCCCCGAGCCGGCCGAGCCGAGCCGCCCCGAGCCGAGTCGGCGCTGCTTCCACGGAAAATCACCGCTCGCCGGCCTGCCGGCCGAAGCCGAAGCTACCTGTGCACGGCGAGGGGTCGCGTAATCCCTCGGCCACACGGGATTTCGGCGACACTGCGTCACTTTTAGTGTGTCTTTGTCTCCAGTGCTGTGCACAGCGTATCCAGTTCGCGTCCGCGTCACCGCAAGTTCGCGTCATCAATTTTGTTTCGCTATGTACCGTTAGTGCGCGTAGTGCGTAGAGTGCAGTTAAAGTGTTGCTTGTGGTGCCGAACAGCCACCACTCGTGTTCAAGAGTTACAAGCTATTTTGGCGACCCTCGGAAAAGGACGTGTTTTCGCCAAAAGCGGTGTTACTGAGTGCTGTTATTCCATCTTCTTAACTGTAGGGACGGGCGATGAACGTGTGGGTGGCGTATTATGTCAATTCGCTTCTCCTCTTTCATCCTCGTCCCCAAAGTAGTTTCTGCGTGTCGACCGAGTTTCCCTAAAGTGCATCTGGATCTTATGCACTGCTGCGCCTCTGACTGTTAACAGCGTCGACTGCACTACAGTACAATGCTTATTTCCGTTGGCCAGCTGCAACGATTTGCGATAATACTGAGTGTGAAAAGAAATCATAGCTTTCTGAGATTTCATCATTTGTAACATATTCATTAAGAAAGGGATAAAGGTTTTATTTATTATTATTTTTTATTTATACATTTTGTGGGCAGTAATGAAACTATTATCATGTTTCATAATATTGGTTGTAGAGATTCAGAACCAAATGTGAATTTTCAAAACCAATTGATTCTAAAAAATTAATAAACTAGTTCTTACATTTCATAAACCACTTCTGAAAGTTTAGAACAGCAAGTTATGAAATTTAAGAACTTTTTGGATATGAAATTTAAGATCCATTGTTCTACAAATAACTTCAAATCCAGATTATGAAATTTAAGAAGCATTTTTTTTAGAGTGCCCGGCAAAGTTTGACGCGCGTGGAGCGCGGCCGCGTCGATGCGCGTCGCGCGGTGACGAGACCGCCGGCAGACTCATTTCGAGAGCCGTTTTCGTCGCTCTGTCTCTCACACTCGTGGGACGCCCCGTCCAGGTGCGAGAGAGACAGAGAGGCGTCAGCACTGTTGTTCGGAACCACACTATATAGAGACTGGTTCCGAGAGTCGTTTTCGTCGGTTTGTCTCTCTCGCACCCACACTGGACGCCTTACGAGTGCGAGAGAGACAGAGCGACGTCTGCGTGGTCCGGCGGCAATGCGGGTAAAGTGATCGTCACAGCCGCACCGCCTCCACCCGGCCGACGGAGCGGCGCGGATACTCATGGCACCTGCTCCCCGCTATGCTCTCCGAAAGCGTCGGAACCAATTAAGTCGCCTTAGCGGCCCTCACCTGATGCCGTGCTGCTTTGCCGTCGCCTCGCTTCGCTGGAAGAGACGTGAAAGATCGTTAGTGGTGTGACATCACTTCACTGAAAAAAAAAAATGCATAGACACTGCACTGCAAATCCAAGTGTAGGACAGGTCGACACTTTAAAGCGTAGACCAGTTTGTCCTACCCTTGCAAGTGTCGACCAGTTGTGTCCGACACTTCGAAGTGTCAACCACTGTGTGTCCGACGCCTGCATGTGTAGGACACTGTTTGTCCTACGGCAAATTACACTGAGTTTCCTATTGTGACCCCACACTTCAGCCGTCGGACATTCTGTGGTCGACACTTGCAGGCGTCGGACAATGTATGGTCGACACTTCAAAGCGTCGGACACACTGGTTGACACTTGCAAGCGTAGGACAAACTGGTCTACGCTTGAAAGTGTCGACCTGTCCTACACTTGGATTTGCAGTGTGTGTGCCAAAAGGGTGTAAACGATTTATGCCCGTGGAAACGACGCGTCGGTTTATGCCGATGGAAGGGGAGTGCATTTGCATGGTAATCTTCGAGAAAAATTTTAGTGACATTTGGAAGGCATTCCTTTGTTATGCTTTTTAAAGGGCGTGAATGAATGGTTTGCTTTTAGGGAAGTGTAGTTTTCACGCCTTTCACGTCCTACAGCGACCACGGCCCCGCACTATGCCGTCAGAGATGTGTGTGTGTGTGTGTGTGTGTGTGTGTGTGTGTGTGTGTGTGTTTGTGTGTGTGTGTGTGTGTGTGTATGTGTGTGTGTGTGTGTGTGTGTGTGTGTGTGTGTGTGTTAGAGCTGGAGGGGAAGGGGGAGTGGTGGATGGGGGACCGGGACTTCGCGCCCGCGCCCCGCCGTCGTCAAGGCGAAATCTAAATTAAGATTAAATTTCGCTGCTTCGCGCATCAATGGGGTGGAACGCCTGCCAGTCCTTCTCTGTGTGATTCATACGACAATTTTCTGCTCAAGTCGTTCCACATTAGGGACGGAGACGAGGAAAAGGAGCGGGAGGGGGGGGGGCGTAGAGGTGAGAGAGGGAGGGGAGGAGGGGGAGGTGGGCGAATGAGACAAAGACGGAGGGAGACGGATGTGTCCTTGGCGATAAAGGGCACGGGTTGCCCCCTGACTCTCAAGCAGCTCGAGCAGCTTGCAGTGCAGGTCCGGAAGGCCGCCGGGCAAGGCAAGCCTGCAGGAGGTTGATTCCGAGCGTCATTTCCCTCTCTCTCTCGCTCTTTCCCTCTCTCTCTCTCTCTCTCTCTCTCTCTCTCTCTCTCTCTCTCTCTCTCTCTCCCCCTCTCTCTCTCACTTTTCAATTCTTGAATATTGTTTCAAAATAAGCAAACAAAATGAAAAAAAAAAACGGCACTCACCACTCACATCCAAACCTCTATAAAACATAAAAAGAGAATGCTCATTGCAGCGAATCGACACTATTCCTACAATCATCCCCATAGTTTTCAATTCGAATCCCCCCATAAGGCATTTAAACTAAAACTCTCTCTCACTCACACATTTGTACTCAATGAGTGCGAGAGAGACAGAGCGACGGAAACGACTCTCAGTCTGCTGGCAGGCCCAGGCGGGGGGATGGAGCGAGTCATCGTCCACACTGTTGTGGCGTGGCTAAGTTTTCACATTTCAAACGCAGCGCTATAAGAGTGGAAAGAAAACTTGCAGTGACATGTACTGTTGTTGTTCAGTCTCTCTTGCAATAAACACAAGCCGGAATGAAAGGAGAGAGCAAGAGAGTGAGTGTGTGTGTGAGAGAGAGAGAGAGAGAGAGAGAGAGAGAGAGAGAGAGAGAGAGAGAGAGAGAGAGAGAGAGAGAGAGAGAGAGAGAGAGAACGCAGAAGGCAAGGTGCTGCGCCATGCCGGGCGGTGCTGCGGCCGACCGAGGGCCGACCCCACCTCGTCCACCGCGGCATACGGGGCGCCGAAGGTAATAGACCAGAAAAAGTGTCCCTGCGCCGCGCGCGCGATTTTTCAAGCGTATTAGGCGAGAAGGGTCGGTGGCCCGGCCCCCGGCCCGGCCGGCCGCGCGGCAGACTGAGAGTCGTTTCCGTCGCTCTGTCTCTCTCGCACCCACGGGGCGACCCTTAGAGGTGCGAGAGAGACAGAGCGAGACCCTCGGACTCGGCCTGCAGGGGAGCCTTATCGTGGCGCGCCAACACACGGCAAACAAATCGAGCCCGGGTTTATCTTCGGGAACTTGGAGAAGCAGGCCATAAGAGAGGGGGGGGGGGGGTTGTGGCTGCGAGACAAGAAAGAACACACGCCGGAGCGGCTGGCTGCGACTTGGCGGCGAGCGCTCGGAGAAGGGCAGGTAGCCGGTCGAGCTGCGCGTCGCCCGCAGGTTGCGCAGCGCAAACATGACACTTTAGAAATTAACCTCATGTGTTCATCTCGTACGCGGCTCGGGGTGGAACAGAGTTTATGCATGCGTGAGGGTGGACCCCATCTCAAATTCAGTTTTAGAAGGGGTCGCAGTCGCGTTGTTTTCGTAACAGTTCGAATTTTTGTCGCGTTCGTTTGAATTATCAGTTTAAAGTTCAGGTTCTCAAGTAAGGAGTTCGAGCTTGCAGCCTTGGGTGGGCATGGTGCAAACGCGGACAACTCTGCACTTGCAACTGCGGAGACTGCAAAATTTCACACCTTCGCATCCCAACTGTGGATTTCTCCACACTCGGTTTCACAGTGTCTGCGCGTTCCCAAAATCCGAGGAAACGTTCCACGTGCGGCCTTCGCTTCGGCGAGGTCTTTGGCGAGGCCTTTGGCCCGAGCGTGCCCCAGTCCCGCACACTGTGAGAAAGAAGGACGGAAAAAGTACGGAACATGTCTGGTCAATAATTTGCCTGGAAAGTCCGTACTTGCCAACTACGGAACGTTCCGTACTTTTTTTCCGTGCCCATTAATATGGGTTCGTATGGAGCAAGTACGGAACGTTCCGTACTTTTTTTCCGTGCCCATTAATATGGGTTCGTATGGCGGGGCTGTTCATTAGACCTACCTCACAGTTGACCTACCAATATATTTATTAATAAAAATATTAATATAAATATTTGAATAAAAATATGGGACTATAAATAATAGTGTTATAAATAACAAAAAAGGTTGACCTACCCCACAGTTGACCTACCCTATATTTTTATTATAAATTTTTTTGAAGTATCGTCTACTGTCACTGGAACACTGTCACGCTTCACCTGCCGCGACGTCATCGCGCTTCCCCTGCCGCGACACTGTCGCGCTTCCCCTGCCGCGACACCGTCGCGCTTCCTCTGCCGCGACACTGTCGCGCTTCCCCTGCCGCGAGGCTGTCGCGCTTCCCCTGCCGCGAGGCTGTCGCGCTTCCCCTGCCGCGAGGCCGTCGCGCTTCCCCTGCCGCGACACTGTCGCGCTTCCCCTGCCGCGACACTGTCGCGCTTCCCCTGCCGCGAGGCCGTCGCGCTTCCCCTGCCGCGACACTGTCGCGCTTCCCCTGCCGCGACACTGTCGCGCTTCCCCTGCCGCGACACTGTCGCGCTTCCCCTGCCGCGAGGCCGTCGCGCTTCCCCTGCCGCGACACTGTCGCGCTTCCCCTGCCGCGAGGCCGTCGCGCTTCCCCTGCCGCGACACTATCGCGCTTCGCCTGCCGCGAGGCCGTCGCGCTTCCCCTGCCGCGAGGCCGTCGCGCTTCCCCTGCCGCGAGGCCGTTGCGCTTCCCCTGCCGCGAGGCCGTCGCGCTTCCCCTGCCGCGACACTGTCGCGCTTCCCCTGCCGCGAGGCCGTCGCGCTTCCCCTGCCGCGACACTGTCGCGCTTCCCCTGCCGCCAGGCCGTCGCGCTTCCCCTGCCGCGACACTGTCGCGCTTCCCCTGCCGCGACACTGTCGCGCTTCCCCTGCCGCGACACTGTCGCGCTTCCCCTGCCGCGACACTGTCGCGCTTCCCCTGCCGCGAGGCCGTCGCGCTTCCCCTGCCGCGAGGCTGTCGCGCTTCCCCTGCCGCGAGGTCGTCGCGCTTCCCCTGCCGCGACACTGTCGCGCTTCCCCTGCCGCGAGGCCGTCGCGCTTCCCCTGCCGCGAGGCCGTCGCGCTTCCCCTGCCGCGACACTATCGCGCTTCGCCTGCCGCGAGGCCGTCGCGCTTCCCCTGCCGCGAGGCCGTCGCGCTTCCCCTGCCGCGAGGCCGTTGCGCTTCCCCTGCCGCGAGGCCGTCGCGCTTCCCCTGCCGCGACACTGTCGCGCTTCCCCTGCCGCGAGGCCGTCGCGCTTCCCCTGCCGCGACACTGTCGCGCTTCCCCTGCCGCGAGGCCGTCGCGCTTCCCCTGCCGCGAGGCCGTCGCGCTTCCCCTGCCGCGACACTGTCGCGCTTCCCCTGCCGCCAGGCCGTCGCGCTTCCCCTGCCGCCAGGCCGTCGCGCTTCCCCTGCCGCGAGGCCGTCGCGCTTCCCCTGCCGCGACACTGTCGCGCTTCCCCTGCCGCGACACTGTCGCGCTTCCCCTGCCGCTACACTGTCGCGCTTCCCCTGCCGCTACACTGTCGCGCTTCCCCTGCCGCGACACTGTCGCGCTTCTCCTGCCGCGAGGCCGTCGCGCTTCCCCTGCCGCGACACTGTCGCGCTTCCCCTGCCGCGACACTGTCGCGCTTCCCCTGCCGCGAGGCCGTCGCGCTTCGTCGGTCAAGTCAAAAATATAGGGTAGGTCAACTGTGGGGTGGGTCAACTTTTTTTGGTAATATTTATATTACTCCTATTTATATTCCCATATTTATATTCTAATATTTATATTAATATTTTTATTAATTAATATATAGGTAGGTCAACTTTGAGGTGGGTCAAGCTACATAGACTCTCGTATGGAGCAAGTACGGAGCGTTCCGTACTTTTTTTCCGTGCCCATTAATATGGGTTCGTATGGAGCAAGTACGGAACGTTCCGTACTTTTCTCCGTACCTCCATACTATATTTTTCTGTACCATTTCCGAACAAAAGTACGTATTTTTTTTACAGTGCAGATCGCAGCCACCGAGCGCGCGCAGCGCTAGGTGGGCACTGCGGTCCCGCGACACGTCCGCGCCGTTTCCGCCGCCTTTTACAAGTGGCGTAAATATCACCCTTAACCCAGAAACAAACAAGAACAACAAGAACAAGTGGAGGGCAGCTAAAGCAGCTCGTACTGCAGTTTGGCCGCGTTGCCGGCGACGGCGCGCGCCGCCCTGCCCGAGACCTGTAAAAGAGCGCAATAATCTGGACTGGTGGCGCGGTGCGTTGCTGTGGGTTCTGCTCTCTCTCTCTCTTTCTCTCTCTCTCTCTCTCTCTCTCTCTCTCTCTCTCTCTCTCTCTCTCTCTCTCTCTCTCTCTCTCTCTCTCTCTCTCTCTCTCTCTCTCTCTGTCACCCCCCCTCTCCATCCGCACACGGCCCCCCTCCCCTCCAAGCAACGCGCAAGGCCAGTGGGCTGCTTCCAATTAGCGGTATGCTCCGTCGCTCTGTCTCTCTCGCACTCATGGGGCGTCCCGTATTGGTGCGAGAGAGACAGAGCGACGTAAACGACTCTCGAGATCAGTCTGCTGGCCCGGTCATGGAATCGCCTCTCCGCCCTCCGCGCCCTGTTGAACCTACAGTGCAGGCAGGCGCACCGCGCCGGAGCGCTCCAGGCGCCCTCCGTGTTTGTGGCGGCAAACGGAACAAAGTGATGCCCACACTGTTATTTGACCGACTGTGACGTCATAACCGTGATGAAATGGGGAATTTGTCTCTTTGAATGCGATATCCGTTGAAACGTGACACGGCCGTCAATGCCACAATCGTTTGAACGTGGATCAAACATTCAAACGGATGGTGTCGCAGCTTGTCTTAAGAACATTTTTTTGAGAACACATGAGCTCACGAAGAAAAGCTCGTTAACGTTCCAACTCTTTCATCGTCTGGCAAGCTAATTACTTCGCTGAATGCACCAAAGCTGAAAACATCTCGTAAGGTTTAAAGCGTCGTGCTCTCTCAGACTCGCTGTTGCTGGCTGAGTCGGAACCAACAAACGCATGCGGACAATGGATCCTCCAGGGAATCATAGCGGAAAAGCGGGAGAAAACACGCACACAGATAAAGGCGCGCGCACACACAGAGTGGGCGCGCACCCTACACCTGTCGCCACCAGTCAACAGGATCAGTGTCGACGAGGCAGGGGAGGATGCAACCCTAGACGACACTGCCCGGGGCAAGGGGCGGTGACGGAAAGGAGAGAGGGGCTGTCCTTCCCCGCTCCCTGGGGAGTTGGGAGCGCAAGAAGCACACGCCACCACCGCGCACGGGCCAAGTAAAAGTTTATCAGGTGGCACGCACTGGGTGACCTCGAAATAGGCAGAGCCAGAGCAAAAATGAAAATTTTGGTGACAAAAATGGTTGCAAAACATTTTGCACATACTCACTCACACTCCACTGCAATGTCAGTGGTAAGTTTACTTGCCGCGAATTTGGCAAGCCGTTTTGAATGCCAAAAATTGGCAAGCTTTCGCGCTCGTGAAGATTCCCGTCAAGGTGCAAGAGAGACAGAAAGTGGCTGCCTGGCCGGCAGGCCGAGGCCCCCGCGGTCCGGGCGGCCCGCACAGTAAATGTCTTACGGTGAAAGGCTGCACCAACATAATATGGTGGATATTTTCTCCATAATACCAACGAAATTCGTCAAAATCTCTATAAGGTACAGTTAATTTTCAATGGTATGTTACGAAGTCAGCTGCACCACCATAATATGGAACATTTTCACCATAATATGGAGAATCTTCACTGTAGAACATTTAGAGTGCGTTGGCACCCCGGCGTGCCAACACTGTGACAAAAAGCTACGGAAAATTCTGTAACCAGCTTGTGGTAATTCTCCGTAGCCCCCTTGTCAGGATTCTCCGTAGCCCTCTTATCAATGTTCTCCGTACACAGTAAACTTCTTACGGATACATCCTATCTGTATTACGGACATTTTTGTGCAATTGCAATTACGGATAGATTTTGCTTGTAATACGGATGAAATCATCCGTATTACAAAGAGTTTTACGTCCGTAACATACAGACGAAAATATCCGTATGGTACGGACGTAAAACTCTTTGTAATACGGATGATTTCATCCGTATTACAAGCAAAATCTATCCGTAATTGCAATTGCACAAAAATGTCCGTAATACAGATAGGATGTATCCGTAAGAAGTTTAGTGTGTAGGCTCTTACAGTATTTTCCGTAGGACCGCACAGTCTTCTCCGTTGGACCTTACAGTGATCTCCGTAGCACCTTACAGTCTTCCAGGTCCTATGGAGAATACTGTGCGGCCCTACGGAGAATACTGTAAGAGCCTACGGAGAACATTGATAAGAGGGCTACGGAGAATCCTGGCAAAAAAATTAACAGAATTTTCCGTACCTTTTTGCCACAGTGAATGCGTGCTCTTCACCTCGCCAAGAGTAATCGGTCCAATTACGTGCGGCGAGCGAGCCGGCGGCGAAACCGATCCGAGTCCTTCCCGTCGCTCCGTCTCTCTCGCACTCAACGGGCGTCCCGCTCAGGTGCGACAGAGACGGAGCGAGGGCAGCGACCCTCAGAACCGGCCCGCTGCTCGGCCGATCCGGGCAAATCCGCAAACATTTGCACTCGTTGTTCGGCGCGAGCGAGGCAGCGGGAAGCGGCGGAGCGGACCGCCTGGCCGACTTCGGCGGGGCAGGACCGGACGCCCGTCGGACGGGCGGGACGAGGAAAACGACGCCGGCTGGCTGAGTTGTTTCCTTTTTTGGGGCAGAAGGGCGGGCCATGCAAACAGGGCGAAAATCAGTGTTGCCAGAAAGTTAGGCGAAAGTCGAAAGTACACTCAAAAAAGTCGGCGAAGCATTTGCTTCATGGCTACGAAGAATATGAAGGCATTGTGGAATTGCTTCGTGTTATAATGAAGAAATGCTTCGCATCGCGAAGGATGTTGCTTCGTAATACAAAACATTTCTTCGTAGATTTTACAATGCCTTCATATTCTTCGTATTACGAAGAGATTCTTCGTAGAGTTTTTACGGAGCACCTCAAACACACCTGTGTGCTTGGCCTCCATTTTGCCTTGCTCTCTGGTAGCACTAGCGAAATTAAGTGCCGACCATGGATCGGGGTGCTGTCATCATCATTATCAGCGCTGTCAGGCCTCCCGCAGCCAAACATGCATAATTTCTGTCTGCGAGTCTTAATCTCGAGACCGGATGATCAAATTCCAAATTTTCAGGATTCCTTGCTCAGATTGACCCTTTGGCTGTTAGATGCGAAGCCGACAAGTATGCAACTGCCTCCCTCTATAGAGGTGTACTCTGCACTGCAGCGTTCCGTTTAGAGGGGTACCTTAAACAGGACCGTGCAAATCAATGGAAAAACGACTCCGCCGTGCCGTTCAAGAGGAAAACTGGGAAACTGAAAATAATTTCCATGTTTGCATGCTGGAATTGTTCGGGACCTCTCCTCCCCCACCCCTTCCCCTCACCCCCTTTCCCCTATTCCTCTTTTCGCAGACATCCGGAAGACGAAACCTGCCCGGAGCGGGGTTGCTCCCCGATCTAAGTCTGGCCCCGTTCCTACGGCGCAGTGGCGTGCGCAGGAAGAGGGGGGGGGGGATCATGACCCCCCCTCCTTTGGCCACTAGACAGCCACCTGGAAGGCAGGCAAATTGCGTCACTTTCCCCCTGTAAGTAGGCAAAGAGCGTGGCATGACCCCCCCCCCCTTTTCTAAATTTCTGCGCACTCCACTGCTACGGCGGTACCGAAATAGCCTTTCAGGCCGCGCCCAGGCTTACCAGCAAGTCAACAACCCGCTCACGAAGGATTTTTAAAGGAAAAATTTAAAGACAAAACGAAAAAGAAAAAGCTTTGCGGGGGAAGCAAAACGACAAAAAGACTGAAGGTCGACAAAGGAAAGAACGGTCCTCGTTGGCGCGTAAGACTCCCAAGACGGCGGTTGGGACAAACAAGGCGAACGCAGAGGAACGCCGTTAATGTTTCAATCGCGATAACGTAATTGCACCGTAAAATGACAGTGGAAAATCAGTGTCCGGCGGAACGGGCGCGAATTTGAGGGGGAAGGGGGATAGGGGAGGGATGCGCAAAATGGGGGAGGGGGCGGGGGCAGAGGGAGAAGCAGGAGGGGGGGCATGAAGGGAGAGAGGGGAGGGGGAGGGGGGCACCAGACAATCCCTTGCTGACATTGTGTCGGGCCGGGGTTCGGAAACCGGAAGAGTCACTGCCTTGTGCGCTTTTACGCCCGCCATTTTTTTTTTCAGTGCGAAAAAAAAAAGAGAGAGGCAAA
Organism: Thrips palmi; assembly: GCF_012932325.1. Classification (NCBI taxonomy): domain Eukaryota; kingdom Metazoa; phylum Arthropoda; class Insecta; order Thysanoptera; family Thripidae; genus Thrips; species Thrips palmi. The sequence continues at coordinate 18,199,537 of NW_023144632.1, forward strand.
GAAGGAAAAGGGAAGAAAATAAAAAGAGAAAAGAGCGAAAGAAAGGGGCGACTTCTCCATTCGGAATACATTTACGTGAAAAAGGGAATCTCCGGCGAATGAGGATTTCGGCGAAAATCAGTGGCAGGAGGCGCACTGCTAAAATGAAGGCGTAACATTAAGCCCACCTGGACGCGTGCAGTTTGTACGCCATTTTTGAATCGCGCATTAAGGGCTCATGCGGTCCACACCTCCTATCCAACTGCCTGGGGGTGATTGCCTTTGCTCTATCATTGTGGAAACAGGGAGCAATCCACACTTGAAGTGTGGAGACTGCAAACTCTGCAATTTCAAGTGCGCAGACTGCAAATTCCACTCCTCCGGATTTCAAGCGTGTAGTTCCCCACGCTCGGTTTTACTGTGTACGACAGCCCCCCTTTTTGCCCGCACGATCGCGCCTCGAGTACAACCGCGTGAAAGTGGACTCGCCGCTCTGGCGTCCCCCTCCGTGCGCACACTCTCCGGCGGGCCGCCCGCAGACTGACGTCGCTCTGTCTCTCTCGCACTCATGAGGCGTCTCGTGTGGGTGAGAGAGAGACAGAGCGACGAAAAGGACTCTCGGAATCAGTCTGCAGGCGAGCGTCACGGTGGTGCCAAAGACTTCCCGCAGACAAAGCGGGACTCCGCTTCGTTTCAGCCACGGAACGCTTCGACGGGGGAAGCGGTGTTGCGACTCAGAAAACTCAGCAATGTTAGTGCGCGTGCCCTGGCAATAGTTTTCTTTGCTCGTATCGTAGACTTTTGGTGTGCATAAATTTCTCTTATCTGCAGCTTTTACATTAAAATTCTTTATGAGCGGGTTGTTGACTCGGCTGGGAAAACCGCTCTGTCAAACCAAGTGAGGATAACTCCACACCTCCCAGACGTTTTCTTTCCCGGTGTTACAACGGTCTCTAAACAGATTTTTCCCCGTTGGAACTTCGTTACAACTCCGTTCTTTAACGCAGAATACTGCGTTGAAACTGACAATTATTGGACAAAACTGCGTTAGAACTCTGTTGCAACTCGCGTCAAACTTCGTTTCAACTGCGTTACGGAATCGCGTTATAGTCCGTTAAAACAGTGTTGCGATCCTGTTACAACTGCGTTTCGGCCTGGAGACGGGCAACGCTGTTGTAACGGGGTTTCAACGCAGTTTCAACGCAGCAAAAGCAATCAATTGTTTGTGACGTGTAGGGTCGCAACGCGTTGCTTGCAACGCGTTTTCAACGTGTTTCAACGGAGTTCTTCGCCTGCCTGAAAGGAAGTATAGGATTACAAGCACACAGACACACACATACACACACATACACACCCACACTGCGAGATCTGAAACAAGGACATTGGTTAGTAGGGGAAACCCCTGGGCCTCCGACTTGCTGGTTCGCCATGCTCCCGCCGTGCTATGGTAGAGCACGGGGACGAGGCCTCAGGCAGCCGACGACTCTGGGCGGCCGGGCGGCGGGAAGCGGAGCGGCACGGCACGGCGCGGCAGTCGGGACGCAGGATGACGAGGGCGGCGGGGGGTTTTGGGAGGAGGTAGGCCAGAGGCGAGGCGGCGGGCAGTCGGGGTGGCGAGGGAGTAGCATGACGCGGCACTGGCGTGGCGCGCGCGCGCACTCGGTTTAGTTCAGCTGTGCCGAATCAGGTGCGGAGACAATTCGCGATTTTGATTTGCTGTGGAAACACCGCACTTCTCAGATAGATCAGAAAATTGTGAGATTTTTATTTTGCAGCATCCCGATCAGTACTATGCACTTTTGAAAAGTCATAATGTATCTCAGTTGTCAAAACGCTACCCCCGACCGTGAAGTAAAAAATTGTCTTTCACAGGAGTCAAAGTAGTACGCGTCTTTTTAATTTATTTACATTTGGTAAATGTGTTTGGTTTATTTGCTTTTGGCATTACGCACTGGCTCAATAGAAGAGACCCTCTTGATCAAGCCGTTGATACGCATGATGGACACCCGTATCCTGAGAGAGGTAAAATCTCGGGTAATGTAGGCAAAACACGCGGGGAAGAAGCAGACGAAATGCGTCACATATTATGCCTCTCTCTCGCACCCATGTGCAAGATTGGGCATCTTCGCAGGGTAACCCCCCCCCCTCGCGACCCGCCTCCTACACATGGGACAAAGGGCAGGCGGGCAGGTCAGTGGCGTTCCTTGGAAGGCCCGGTGGGACAAGGGGGAGGGGGGAGGCAAGGCCAACACGCTTTACAACACCCAGTCTTTATTTACACATAACTCGGAAGCAATTATTGGGCTAATGGAGGTGGCTGCCGTGGATCTGTCCATGCTGCCTGCATCGCACTGTTACTCCCCGCTGCGCTGCACCCTTTCACTTGTCATTCCGCCACCTTTCATTCTCCACCTTTCGGTCACATGTTACAGCGACCGAGCGAAGGGGCCAAAACTCGCGACTCAACAACGCAGCTCTAACGCTGTAAACATCTGAGGAAGCCCGTTACAACTCTGTTAAAAGTCTGAAATCAAAGAGCGTTTAAAGTCACCATTCTACAACGCAGTTTCAACGTACTAAAGGCCGTGAAACCCTGTTAAAACACCGTTGAAAGCCTCGAAGCAAAGACCGTTGAAGCTCACTATGCCCCAACGCAGTTCAAACGAAATAAACACCGTTCAAAGACCGTTACAACTTTGTTAAAAGTCTGAAACCAAAGTGCGTTTAAAGTCACTATTCTACAACGCAGTTTCAACGCACTAAAGGCCGTGAAACTCTGTTAAAACACCGTTGAAAGCCTCGAAGCAAAGACCGTTGAAACTCACTATTCCTCAACGCAGTTCCAACGAAATAAACACCGTTGAAAGCCCGTTACAAACTCCGTGCGGGCCTCAGGGTAAAGTGCGTTAAAAAGCTGTTAGCGTCAACGCGTTTTTAACGGAATAAAGTTTGTTGGAGTGAGTTAGAAATCCGTTGTAACCGTGTTGAAACCTCCATAACGCAGTTCCAACGCACTTTCAACAAGCTTGCAACGGGAAAAAGTCCGTTCCAGGTTTCGTCTGGGCTCCTGCCTGGTGCAGGGTAATGCTACACTACTAAACGTATAGAGTACTATGCAGTCTCCACACTTCAGGTTTGCAGTACCTCACAGGAGCTTTTGTCCTTGTCATAGTGTGAACGTGGAGAACTCCACACTTGAAGTATTGGAGACTGCAAACTACAAAAGTGCGGCGACTGAAAATTTCCACACATTCCAAGTGTGGAGGAGCACTGGTTTTCTGAATGAACAATAAACTAATTTAAAAAGCAATAGCATTTTTGGCCCGCCCTTCTATTCAAAAAATAGGGGGAGGGCCTATGCATTTGCCTTTGTGTCTGTGTGTTGTTGTTGTTGTTGTTGTTGTTGTTGTTGTTGTTGTTGGCGTCTGTGTACAAGGAAGGAGTTGAGCTAGAGTAACCAGATTTGGAGGGTACTTCAGGAGTACCGTCCAAACAAATAATCCGGTGGTGCAAATCCCGTCCGGGTCGCACAAGGGCTGCTGCAGGTGCATCATGGTTTACATGAGCGGGAGGGGGATTTCCGCCATTATTGGTGCTGGCAGGGCACATAGGGGTATTTTTGGAATCGGGGCGACGAGACAAGATGAATGGACCTGGTCCTGACCCCATCGGCCGCTTTTACAAGTTGGCCAGATCAGGATCTTCAAAAAGGGGGGTCGACCGACTAAAAAATTTTATTGCAGATTTCGATTGGTCTCAGCAAGACCTTTTCAACGGGGGGTCGGAAAGGGGGTCCAGGAGCCCGACTTCGTCTATTAGTCCATCAGGATCTTCAAAAAAGGGGGTCGACCGACAAAAAAAATTTTATGGCAGATTTCGATTGGTCTCAGCAAGACCTTTTCAACGAGGGGTGGGAAAATGGGCCCAGGACCCCGCCCCTTTCGTTTTAGTCACATCAGGATCTTCAAAAAGGGGGGTCGACCGACAAAAAAAAATTTATTGCAGATTTCGTTTGGTTCAGCAAGACCTTTTCAACGAGGGGTCGGGGGGGTCCAGGAGCCCGACTTCGTCTATTAGTCAAATCAGGATCTTCAAAAAGGGGGTCGACCGACTGAAAATTTTACTTAAGTTTTGGATGGGTCTTGGCAAGACCTCTTCAACGGGGGGTCGGAAGGGGGGTCCAGGAGCCCGCCTTCAAGAGTTATGGGAAAAAGTGCGACGGACTCGTTTTGCGCTCCTGCTGTGCCTCTATTGCAAGGAGTTGCAGTAGCATGGCAAATATGGGTATTTTCGAAATGAGGGTGAAGAGACAAATGAAATGGGCATATTCTAAGGACAGTTGGAGAAAAAAGTGTAAGGACTATTGCATATTGTGAATAGAAGGGCGGGCCTAAGTCACGATGGTACATCGATAACTTTGCTTTACCCGCTCACGGTGTGTGTGATGCGAGCGGGCCGAAGGCCCGGGCCTACGACTGGCCAAGTTGGGTCTGATGCGAGGGCCGAAGGCCCGAGAAAAGGCCGCCGGCAGGCCAAGCTGGGCCGGCCCCCTGTCGAACCGAGTTGCCGGCGCAGCGAAGCGGAGCTGGCAACTCGGTTCGACGGAGGGGCGGGGCCTAGCTTGTTACTGAATTGGTAGCGCCATGAAAAAATTTTTGCATTATAAGTGCAATAAATATTGTATTGTACTCAAGATTGTACTAGCGCGTTTATCACCTTATTAGCGTATTTTTCATTCGAACACACCGTAACTGTGATTATCTTGGCCCAGACCGGCCAAAACCTAAGATACTTACTGCCTTTTTAATGCAATAATTTTTTATTGCTGCCGCAGATGCGATGATTTGAAGGAATTACATGAATTTAACGCTGCAAATTGTGTGAAACTTACCATATTAGAGGTATCACTGAGCCCTCCACACTGGGAAACCCAGTGTGGAGGCGCGCGCATACCTTGCGACGCGAGGGCCATTCCACTCGCGATGAAGAGCGAATAGAGAGTGGCGGATGATGAATGAAGACAAACCGAGATAAACGGAAGGCGTGGAAGGAGAGGAGACGTCGGAATGGCGGCGCAGCGGCGGCGGTCTGAAGGGGAGGGTATGTGTGTGTTATTCTCCGGAAGGAAGCCGTCTTCTGCTCGGCTCAGCTGCTCAGCTCGGCCCGGCTCGGCTTGGCTCAGCTCAGCCCGGCTCGGCTCTGCTCGTCCTGGCTCAGCCCGGCTCGGCTCGGCACGGCTCGGCCCGGCTCGGCTCGGCTCGGCTCGGCTCGGCTCGGCTCGGCTCGGCTCGGCTCAGCTCAGCTCGGCCCGGCTCGGCTCGGCTCGGCCCGGCTCGACCCGGCTCCGACGTAAAGTGAGGCGTTGTCAGTGGCGAAGCCAGAAGCTACATCTGACGGCCGGTTTACAACGAGGTCACAAGCACAGCAGTGTCCCTTCGGGATTCACCGTGAAAGATAGGAGAGAGAGAGAGAGAGAGAGAGAGAGAGAGAGAGAGAGAGAGAGAGAGAGAGAGAGAGAGAGAGAGAGAGACACAGAGAGAGACAGAGAGACAGAGAGAGACAGAGAGAGACAGAGAGAGAGAGACAGAGAGAGACAGAGAGAGACAGAGGCGGGAGAAGGGGGAGGGGGGGGCAGTCAGAACCAGAACCCCGGCCGGCCCTCTGTCGGTGAACTGGACACTCAAACCGTAATCATTATGGGCGGCGTCACCGTAAAATAAAAAGTACCGCCGAGTCGAGGAGTTTCACCCTCCATTACCTCCGGGCAAGGGAAGGGGGAGGGAGAGGGGGGCGGAGCCTCAAGCAAAGCAGCTCCATGAGATCAGCTTGACGGCCTCGCCGCCGGCCTTTGCAGTGCAGTGCACGCGGCGCTGAGTCGTTGCGCAGGATGGCTGGCGCCATTGGCAGCGCAAAGGCTGGCGGCGCACAGTGGGCCAGTAGAGCTGAGAAGGATGCGGTCAAAACCGTGGACGCGGTTTGAGCTCCAGAGTCGCAAAACAGGACTGAGGGAACTGTTCGCTGTGGCGGGCGCTGTCCACTAGCGGCGCCCCTCGCCACAATGCGCTTCGAATGTCCAATTGCTTTTGTCAACGCGCCGACGAGACGATACGGGGCGGGGCGGGTTGGGGCGGGGCGCCGCGCCCGCGGCGGCACCGCACCGCGCGCGATCGTGAACGTGGCGGGGCGCGGCGGGGCTCAGCACACACAAACGCACCGTTTGCCAATTCCATGGGTCCGTCCCGTCGTCTTTCACCTCGATCACTGCTCCAGCAAGCGCACGATGGACTACTCGTCTCGTTTTCCAGCAGAGCGATTACCGAACGCTGTCTATCTCGCACTCTCGGGGCCTCACCCGTAGGGATCAGAGAGAGAGAGAAAGAGAAGAGAGAGAGAGAGAGAGAGAGAGAGAGAGAGAGAGGAGTGGCGAGACTTTGTCCCTCTTCTCATGCCGACCCAGTTTGATTGCACTCGCTGTTTCCCCGTTCAGTCAATGCCTCGTTCACATCCCGCCTACAGACACACAGACACAGACACACACACACACACACACACACACACACACACACACACACACACACACACACACACACGTCAGGCGATTAACCTACAATAATTGGTACTCTGCTGCTAGACCGACAACGAAGGAAGGCATATATTACCGCAACTGGAGCCGGAGCGGTGCACAACAGGACTCGGAGAGCACTGGGTGCCGTGCCCACCCCTCCTTTTCCCTTTTTTCGTTTCCTTTTTTTCTTTTCTCTCCTCTCCTCCTCTCCTCTCTCTCTCTCTCTCTCTCTCTCTCTCCTCTCTCTCTCTCTCTCTCTCTCTCCGCATCCCAGCGAAACGACACAGGTCCAAAAGCGAACGGCCCACTCCGCCATTAGTCGCAGAATGCGTTGTTGGCCGCGAACTACAATGCTTTTTTTTTTGCGTTAGTTTGAGTGCTCCAGTTTTCACACACATGCACACTTACTCACGCACACATGCTAACAAACACATACATACACACACAGAGGCACGCTCGCAAACACATTTCACTTTGTGGCCGTTTTCTTTTCCAGTGTGATTGATCATTCGTCGCGTCCACTCACTCCCCCCCCCCCCCTCTCTCTCTCTCTCCCTTTTCTCTCCTTCTCTCTCTCTCTCTCTCCCTCTCTCTCTTCTCTCCCCTCCTCTCTCCCCTCTCCTTTTTCCCTCACTCTCCCTCTCTCTCGTGCCCGCGCACCCGAAAAGGCGCGTAGTTTTATGCAGCCATCCATATAACAGAGCGCGATATCGCCGACAAGGCAGATATAAATAGGTTACGATGAAGCGGATGCCGGCGTGCCTGGCCGGCAGACTGATTCCGAGAGTCGTTTCTCGGCGCTCCGTCTCTCTCGCACCTGCACGGGACGGCCCATGAGTGCGAGAGAGACAGAGCGACGAAAACGGCTCTCGGAATCAGTCCGGAGGGTGCGCCGATTACGCGGGGAGGCGGTGAGGGGGGAGGAGGGGAGACTCTGCCCATCCATCACACGACGCTCTGGCCGGCCGGGCGGCCAGTTTGATAAATAATTTGTCTTATGTTTGTTATGGCAGAGCGGAGACCGCGTGGCGAATCCGCTCCGGCGATGTCCGGTGAACCAGTTAGTTCATCCGCGCGGGTTTGGGGCGGAGGGGACTACACTGTAAAAAATTCCGTACTTTTGTACGGAAATGGTACAGAAAAATATAGTACGGGGGTACGGAAAAAAGTACGGAGCGTTCCGTACTTGCTTCATGATCCTTTTTTACCGTGTATTCTGAAAGTAACTGGAACGACGAGGAGAGTGTACTTCGAAGAGTTGCATCAATCAGCAGCCTTCAATTTCGTTTAAAGAAAACATCTCGAACTGTACTTCGGTTTCCTCAGTTTGCCAATGATTGCACGACGCTCGCTACGCGTATTGTTCACGAAAAACGAGAGTTTAGCACCGCATTGCGCTGAATCAACGAAAGAAGAAATAGTTCGTTCGTTACGAATTATTATATTGTGAGCTTGTATCCGCTCAGAATGCTTTGGGAAGACGAGCTAGCTTCCTTCTAAGGCTTTTAATACTTTTTAAGATTTAAAGGGTGTAGAAAGGTTCTAATTCTGACTATTGATTCGTTTCTCCCGTCTCATTGGTTCAAACGACCTGCTCATGAGCCCGGCCCGTCGACTCCGCAAGTTGTTGCACCTGCCGCCGCTGTCCCTGCCCCCCCCCCCTTTCCCCCTCCCCCTCAACCCCACACGCACCCCGCTCCTCTCCTCCGGTCCCCTCAACAGGTCCATCCGTCATCATCCCACACTTCACGAAACAATTTTTCATCGGCACCGCGTGGCTAGCCTTACAGCCTCCCACCGTGCAGCCTCCAGACGACGGATTCCACATGCAATCCACGTGGGTGGGTGCCTGCAACGCCTTTGTTTCAAAAACTAGAACATAATTTCTTACACTGGAACATAAAGTACGGTTCCTAATTTTTGAGTTGCGTGAAGTGAGCTAAAAATATTTAAGGCCTCTCTCGGAATCTATCAATTCAAAGGAAACATAAAGTTGCAAATAAAATGCTTCGTAATTTATGAACTTCTTCGTACGGTTCGTACCTTATTTAGGATCAAAATACTTTCACAAGGTTCGAAGTGCGCAAAGCGGAATGTTGTCGATGCGAGTCTACCGACAGGTTCTGTGAGACCTACCTTTGTGAAACTTGAACTGCAATATCGGGGCAAAATGTCGCACGCAGTCTGCGATAGGCCAGACGAAGAAAGAACTGTTATTGGCTCGAGCCACGCACGGCGACACAACCAAGTGGCTCCAGTGCCACAGTTCGAAGCCGACGCGTATATTGCATTGCAGAAAAAAGGGAAACACCATAAATCACAGGAAAATCACAGGAAAGGATGAATCTGAAAGGAAAAAAAAAACAAAGGAAATTTTTAGCGAAATGAGTTCTAAGTTCCAGTAAGAGGAATCGGCTGATCTGCCACACTTGTAAAACTGAAGCGAGGGAATCGTAGTTGTACGTCTGTATCTCTTGGCAAGGTGAAAACGTGGAGAACTTCACACTTGAAGTTTGGACACTTCTAATCCTACACTCTCTAGTGCGGAGACTGCAAAGTCCACACCTCCGTATTTCCAGTGTGGAGTTCTCCACGCTTGGTTTCACAGTGTGGTTGTTGCGGCGACTCGGTCCGAGACTAAACGGCCAGGACGTCGCGTGGAGTAAGGGATAAGGGATGGCGTGGGAGCGCTCCGGGCCGAGCCGCACAGTGGGCCAGCAACCGGCGCAGGCGGCCAAAATTCTAGACGCATTTTGAGCTCCAGAAACGCTAAATGGGCCTCAAACCGAGCGTGTGACCCCACCAATGGATTCCTCGTTCAGAGGGCAATCCATTGGTGGGATCACACGTTCGACTCGAGTCCCATTAGCGACTCTGGAGCTCAAAACGCGTCCGGAATTTCGGCCGCCTGCGCCGGTTGCTGGCCCACTGTGAGCCACCCGCTCCGGGTCAGAGGCGAGGACATCGAAATTTCGTCGGGTCCCTTTATCAGTGGCCGTCTCCTCGGCCCCAGATTCCGCGATTCGTTTCCGTCGCTGTCTCTCTCGCACTCATGGGGGTGTGCCGTAAAAGTGCGGGAGAGGCAGAGTGACGACAACGGCTTTCGGAATCAGCCTGCAGCCCCGGGGCAACCAAGGCGGACGCGCGCCTCTCTCGGAGAGGCTCGCTGAAAAGACGGGCGCACCGTTTGTCACGTGTCCAGAGCCTCCGGCACATCAGTCCAGTCTCTTCATCGCCAAGGTAATAATTCAGCTGTAATCATTGACGCGGCTCGAATGTCACACTGAATCAGAAAAAAAAGCTAGCTGACACCTTTATGTGTCTTGTATTGTTCTGAATTGTGCTAAAAATCATTTAAAAGAAACTTTCATACTTTAGATTGTTGTGTTGACACTTTTGGAGAAGTAAAGAAGGACAAACTGAGCTAAATGCGAAAAAATTTTAGTTGAAATGAGTAGTGGCAGTACTCAACTCAATGATGAAGACTATATCTTGGGCACACTAATAGAATAAAACACACTCGGATTGGAGATGAGTCAGATATTCCCTTCTATCACTTCCTGGATCAATTTGTGGGTTCAGCGACCCCAAAAGACCTTCGTGCGCTCTTGCTGGTGGTCTGGCCGCCCCACAGTGGGTCAGAAGACCAGCGCTAGTGGCCCTAACGCTAGACGCGTTTCGAGCTCCTCAATCTCTCAACAGGGCTCGAACGGAGTGCGTGACGTCGCCAATGAATTCTTCGTTCGGAGAGCATTCCAATGGTGTGGTCACACGTTCGGTTCGAGTCCCATTTAGGGGCTCTGGAGCTCAAAACGCGTCCGGGATTTCGACCGCCTTCACCGGTCTTCCGGCCCACTGTGGGCCCTCGCCAGTGGAGGGACTTCATCCCCTCCACTGCCTCGGACGACGAGACGCAGAGGCAGGCAACTTGTCCGCCGCCACTTGTAGTTATAATTAAGAGCTTATTCGTCGCGTGGTGCAGCGTCCGCCGGCGAAGGCATCCCGGCGCGAGGCTAGCGCGAGGCTGGGGCGAGGCCGCCACCGGCGCGGCGGGCACTCCGAAGAAATTGAATCGCGACTGAATGGGGCCAAGCTGCGGGATGATGCTTTCGCCGCTCTGTCTCTCTCGCACTCGTAGAGTGACCCAGAGAAGGTCTGCGGGACGGCCCGTGAGTGCGAGAGAGACAGAGCGGCCGGTGCATAATTATTCAGGGGACGCGGCGCGTTGACGGGGAGTGGGCGTCCCCACTGTCGCTCCCCCTCTGGTGGCGGCGCCCAGACTTGGAGACGCTTTGGCCTTCGGCAGCCGGCTCGGAGGTGGACGCCTCTCTGGCCCTCCTCGTTGCACACTTTTCTTTAAAAAATTTATCCTAACTCTTTTACAAAAAAGTGGATAATGTTCCATCGTTTAATTTCATAACAAGTTGAATTTGATGACATTTTCTCGAGGGGTTACCCACTCGTTACTTTGGTGTACACACGATTCTGGATTTCCACGATTCCCGAACTAATCCCATGAGAAAAGTGAACATTGTCAGAAGATTTCCTTTGTTTTTTTATTGTTTTGTGTCACTATTACAAGAAAAATATGACTTTCCATTCCAAATTTAAGTGTTTTCGATAAAATTTTGAAAGAATTTCGAATGATTTCCGGACCGACTGTACACACGATTCCCGAAGTTGGTAACCCTTCGCATTTTCATCGAAACTCCTCTATGCCCATTCCATGGGTATGAAAAAAATATCATCAATTGTTATGATGATATTCTCGTAAGGAAAGTGAGCCTTAACTTTGTAATAGGTAACGACCAAAATTCACGTGCATTAGTCGGCGCCTTCGAAAATTTACTGAGGTTTCTTCATTAGTCTACGAAGCATCTGCTTTGTAACTGCGAGGAAAATGAAGGCTTTATAGGATTGCTTCGTCACGCACGACTTTTCATCGTAAAATAAATCAATTCTTTGAAGATTTTAGAATGCCTCCGATTTCTTCGTATATTTCGAAGCGATGCTTTGCAGACTTTTTTCTGTGTTTCACTCGGGTTGTGTCGCATATTTTTTCCTACAGGTACCCTGGTATAGTCCCAATTTATTTCTTACAGAGAGGAAGGAGGAGGGTCGGGTGGGGCGGGCGAAGGAGAAGGAAAAAGAGGAGAGAGAGAGAGAGAGAGAGAGAGGGGGGGGGGGGAGAGAGAGAGGGGGGGGGAGAGAGGGGGGGGAGAGAGAGAAAGAGAGAGAGAGAGAGAGAGAGAGAGAGAGAGAGAGAGAGAGAGAGAGAGAGAGAGAGAGAGAGAGAGAGAGAGAGAGATGGGGTCCTCATTCATAAGGACGTGGTGGAGCGACGGTGGCTGTGACGACTGTCAGACCAGGGGCCCCGCAAGTTGGATGTGGGGTGGGGTGCCACGAGGTGCCTCGCCCAGCCTCTGCCACTCCACGACGCTGCTCAGTGTACGCTCTCAAGACTGACTCGGTCCAATCCAGTCCCCCGCCCCCCCTTGGAGTTTTGTACACCCAGAAAATGCCATCATTGAATTAAATTGATGGGAAATCATTGCTAAATTAAAGAGCGTACCTAGCATCAAAGTAAATTTTGGAATGATTAAATTATTCGAAAGGGGTTTTGAAGTTTTGCAATTGTTTCTTTTTAACTGTCGTAAAACGAGTGGCGTCCCGTTTGGAGGCCAGTTGCTGTTTTTGACGTTTCTGGCTGTCCACACTGTGGCAAAAAGGTACGGAAAATTCTGTTAATTCTTTTGCCAGGATTCTCCGTAGCCCTCTTATTCTCCGTAGGCTCTTAGAGTATTCTCTGTAGGGCCGTACAGTATTCTCCGTAGGACCGCACAGTCTTCTCCGTAGGACCTGGAAGACTGTATAGTCCTACGGAGAACACTGTCAGGTCCTACAGAAAATACTGTGCGGTCCTACGGAAAATACTGTAAGAGCCTACGGAGAATACTGACAAGGGGGCTACGGAGGATTACCACAAGCTGTTTACAGAATTTTCCGTAGCTTTTAGCCACAGTGCACGAACATAACGACGATTTTGCTTTTAATGGTGGCCTTGGTTGTCTGTGGCGCTTTCGCCGGCGGCGGTCTGTAGCGCGGCGGTGAGACGAGTGTCTTGCCCGTGATATCGACAGTGCAGCCGTGGAGTTGGAATTAGCCGTGGATCCCTCGGCAGGGCTCGCTAGATCAAAGGGCCGGTGGCAGGGCAGGGTGGGCCGGGGGGACGGGTGGGGCGGGCCGGGGCGGGGCGGGGCCGCAGGAAGAGAGCATCAGCGCCCGGAAAGGGCCAGTTCACTTCCGAGGTGACCCTCCCTGAGACTGCTGCTGGCTGCGGGGCCAAAATAAACAGGCGCGCGGACTCGCCTTGACAGAGCGACACCCACAAGCGGGACTTGGAAATGAAGTGTGGCCATGCTGGGCAGCGTGCTGGGCAGCGTGCTGGGGCGGCTGAGCGTGCTGGGCAGCGTGCTGGGCAGCGTGCTGGGCAGCGTGCTGGGCAGCGTGCTGGGCAGCGTGCTGGGCAGCGTGCTGGGCAGCGTGCTGGGCAGCGTGCTGGGCAGCGTGCTGGGCAGCGTGCTGGGCAGCGTGCTGGGCAGCGTGCTGGGCAGCGTGCTGGGCAGCGTGCTGGGCAGCGTGCTGGGGGGCAGCGTGCTGGGCAGCGTGCTGGGCGGGAGCGTGCTGGGCAGCGTGCTGGGCAGCGTGCTGGGCAGCGTGCTGGGCAGCGTGCTGGGCAGCGTGCTGCTGGGCAGCGTGCTGGCAGCGTGCTGGGCAGCGTGCTGGGCAGCGTGGGCGCGTGGGGGCCAGCGTGCTGGGCAGCGTGCTGTGGCAGCGTGCTGGGCAGCGTGCTGGGCAGCGTGCTGGGCAGCGTGCTGGGCAGCGTGCTGGGCAGCGTGCTGGGCAGCGTGCTGGGCAGCGTGCTGGGCAGCGTGCTGGGCAGCGTGCTGGGCAGCGTGCTGGGCAGCGTGCTGGGCAGCGTGCTGGGCAGCGTGCTGGGCAGCGTGCTGGGCTGGCAGTGCTGGGCAGCTGCTGCAGCGTGCTGGGCAGCGTGCTGGGCAGCGTGCTGGGCAGCGTGCTGGGCAGCGTGCTGGGCAGCGTGCTGGGCAGCGTGCTGCGGCAGCCCCATCACGGGCGGTGGATTCACGTCACTCCTGTTTCTCTCTCGCACTCAGGGGGCGTCCCGCACACTAAACTTCTTACGGATACATCCTATCTGTATTACGGACATTTTTGTGCAATTGCAATTACGTATAGATTTTGCTTGTAATACGGATGAAATCATCCGTATTACAAAGCGTTTTACGTCCGTACCATGCGGATATTTTCGTCTGTATGTTACGGACACGAAAACCTTTGTATTACGGATAAAATCATCCGTATTACAAGCAAAATCCATCCGTAATTACGCTTGCACAAAACCGTCCGTATTGCGGATACATGGTGTCCGTAAGGAGTCTTGAGTGCGCACACTGAGAAAATTTGAGTCGTCACTTGATGACAATTTCAAGGCTAATTTTCCTTCCAACAATGTCATCAAAACAATTGATGGAAAATGTCATCAATTTGTGTTGAGATTGTCATAATTTGTAAGTGATGAAAATATCATCCACGTTTTTGTCATAGAGTGACAATAAATTTTCACAGTGCAGGGGCGCGAGATTGATAGAGCGACGAAGCCCCCACATTCAAAGTTGGCTGCGACACAATGGCAAAATCACACACTGTCTTACGAAATAAATTTGGAAGGAACGAATATATCTGGCAAAATCGGCCAAACGTTTCTTAGTGTTCCTCAAAAACCCGAAGAATATTCGTGACGTCACGAAGAATGCGATAAATGTTACCAAATTTAGGAAATGTATTTGTAAATTACCAGAGAATCTTCGAAAAGTACCCAGAATCTTCGTGAGTTTACAAAGGTGCCATCGGCAACATATTTTTCTGAAGGTATGCCTCTGGAAACTGCGGAGATTCAATTTTCACTGTGCAGTGCTGTTGGAAATCCGTCTGAAGGCCGGTGTTTGCTCACCTCGCTAGGGAGCTCGTCGAGGAGGTGGTCTTCATCTCAACGTAACGCTGAATTAAAAGCCGTCCCCCTTGCACTGCTCGAGAGAGACGACGCGGGGAGGGCGGGAGAGGGGAAGGGGACGGAGGGGGAGAGGAGGGGAGGGGAGGGAGGAAGAAGGGGTAGGGGAGGCCGCACGGCCCGCCGCCGGCTACTAGGCCGCATATTTACACGTCGTTGCCACGCGAATTTAATTCTTTTTATTGCGAGCTGCGCTGCCCGGGCGCGGATAGCCTCTCGGGTCGCGGGGCCTTGACGGCGTGGCCCTGTACGGCGGCCAGAACTCCCTCCGTAGCCCGGTGAATTCTGAAGAAATGAATCTCCAGAATTTACGGAGGAACTTCTGGAAAAAAAAAAACTTCGCTGACGGGGCCTTTTGACGATTCGTGACGGTTTCGAGACGGTTTTTGGTTATTTAGAATATCACTGTTAAAAAAAAATATGAAAATTCAGACTGATTTCGTCTTACTTTGTGGTCTGAATCGCAAAAAAAGTCGCAAGGACTTTTCATTCATTCAGAGAACTGTTCTTACCAAAACATCTTTGAACGTTCACGAAATTCAATACATTTTTCCAGAGGCACCTTTTATCATTGGTAGCATTTTTGTCATTTGAAATTGACGGCAATTTAATCGAAAACCGCACAGTTGTCTCACGGTGAAAGGCTGCACCAACATATTATGGTGGAGATTTTCTCCATAATACAAACGAAATTCATCAAAATATCTATAAGGTACCGTGAATTCTCAATGGTGTGTTACGAAGTCAGCTGCACCACCCTAATATGGTACATATTTCACCATAATATGGAGAATCTTCACTGTAGAACATTTAGAGTGCGACGATATTTCCAGCCAATCAGAGTCGTTTTCGACGAGAGCGATTCTCGGCAGGAGTCTGCAGAATGAGACGGGCGAGCCGGGCCAGCGCGAGCGTGGTTCCACGAGAAGCGACCTTACGTCCACTCGCAACCACTCGCAGAAGTTTGAACGAGGGGGCAACCACCCCCGTAATCCTGTGTACAAATTGGCTGGTTATCTCTGGTAATCCATGGCGTAATCACGGAATCCTTGACGAAATTCTGTCATTTTTCAACATTTTTAGTCATTTTTCAACGTTTCTGAGCTATTTTTCAACGTTTTCGAACCAATTTTCGAAAATTTCACGCGTAATCCCTGGTAAATATCCCGTAATCCCGCAATCTTGTTGACGCCTGAAATGAGAGTGGTGGCCCCCTCGAGTTTGAAGTTGTCAGGGCGGCTGCAGCTGTGAGCGGCGCAGTGAGCACAGTCGTCGCCACTCAGAGGCATCATCAACTCATGCTTTCCCTCCCATTCAGAGGCCACGCATGGCGTCCGCATGGAACGCGCAAAAAGAAACGAAACAACAACAACAACCTTAAACTGCAAACAAAAACAAAAGCGGCGCATGCGTTGGGCCGAAGAGGGCCCGCCGCCGCTCCACTCTATAGAACGCTCTCCGTCGCTCGCGAAACAAGGGCCCCTCCTTTGAATATCATGAATAAGGATTCCTAATTGTTATCTTGGAAATCAATTAACCGATCCGTTTACTGTGTTGAGAGGGCTCTTAGCACTCCCCGCCGCCGCCACCTCCTCTCCACGGCGAGGCTCGCTCGGCCCGGCTCGGCCAAACAACGAAAAAAAAGGAAGAAAACTGGCGGGAGAAAAAGAAACACCTTTTTCAATTTAATTGATTTTGCTGCCCCAGAGGGGAGTAATTGAAAGCGAAGTCCGTTTGCCGAGGTGCGAGGATGGCGGGTTAGTGATGAGAGTGGGAAGGGGAGGGAGGGGTAACGAGACTGCAGAGAAAAGAAAGCGTGCCAACGCGACCAAATAAAGCAGACAGTCTATCCGCTTTTCTTTGGCATTCGTGAAAACATTCAGAGAGATCATTGTACAGGCCGGGCCAGCACTACAGTGGCCGTGGCACCGTGGGCCAGAAGACCGGTGGAGGCGGCAAAAATTCTAGACGCGTTTTGAGTTCCAGGGTTGCCCAACGGGACTCGAACCGAACGTGTGCACAGTAAACTTCTTACGGATACATCCTATCTGTATTACGGACATTTTTGTGCAATTGCAATTACGGATAGATTTTGCTTGTAATACGGATGAAATCATCCGTATTACAAAGAGTTTTACGTCCGTAACATACAGACGAAAATATCCGTATGGTACGGACGTAAAACTCTTTGTAATACGGATGATTTCATCCGTATTACAAGCAAAATCTATCCGTAATTGCAATTGCACAAAAATGTCCGTAATACAGATAGGATGTATCCGTAAGAAGTTTAGTGTGTGACCTCACCAATAGATTCCTCGTTCGCAGAGCAATCCATTGGTGGGTCGGTTCGAGTCCCATTTAGCGACTCTGGAGCTCAAAACGCGTCCGAGATTCAGACCGCCTCGATCGGTCTTCTGGCCCACTGTGCACTGGGTTTGACAGTGTCGCCGCACCGGAGTGCAGCCCGCCGCAACGCCCGGCATGCGTGCCACCATTGCAGCAGAGAGACGCATATCTCATGGCAACGCGGGAACAACGCCATGCGCACCATGCGCAGCCATGCGCAGCCATGCGCCCACCACGGTCACGGTCGGTCGGCCCGGAGCAATGTGTCACCACGGCTCCATCACCATGGCTCACTCGGGCCGCGGGCTCCGTTATTGTGAGTAAGAGTGCGTGGCAGCATTCAATGGCCACCCCACTGGAAAGCCAGTGGAAGAGTGCACATCAGACTGATTCCGAGAGTCGTTTTCGTCGCTCTGTCGGGAACGTGGGTTCATTCCCGGGCGAGGGGGTAACGGCTGGTAAATTCCGTGTCAGCCGGAATACGGATAACCCCGGATTACCCCTGGATTACCTCCGGATAACAACAAACAAAAATTTTCATGGATAACTTTTGGATTTCGCAGAATTACTTCGGATAACCTCAAAATTTTCCCGGATTAACCCGGATTACCTCAAAATTTCGGGTCATCCGGATTACGGATTACCAATTTGCTGTCAGTCGGATTCCGGAAGACGTTACCCCCTCGTTCCCGGGAGATGTTGTTGTGCCAGGTGGTCAACAACGCAGCCCGCGGCCAGCAGCCATCATCAGCGCATGCCATCAGTGGCGCGGCTTAACTCGGCCTGTACGCTGCAGTGCGCCCACCGAGTCGAGGTTAGGCAGCACGCACGACAACAAGCAGGTCCCCCCCCCCCGCTCTCCCTCGCTGCCCAGGAAAGGGTTGGTAACAGCAGCGAGTTTTCCGCCAACATGTCTCCCCTCATAACCGTTAACCTGGTGGTCCCTGCCGCCCCGGGACGCGGCCCTGGCCAGGCCCTGGCCTCCATGCGGCCCTACCGGCCCGACCCAGCGGGACCGTGGTAGTGCTGTCCACTGCGCACGCACGCGGGCAGACAGGCAGACAGGTAGGCGGCTAGGCAGGCAGTAGGGATGTGCGAATTACGGATTTTCATTTCGAATTGAATCTTTAAAAAAAAGTTTCGAATCAAACTCGGATCGAACCTGGAAAAATTTGTCGAATCGAATGGAGTCGAACTTTTAAAGCTTCAAAATCGAATCGAGTTCGAACTGAAACTAGCGGTTCAGAAGAGCTGTTCTGTGTCTCTCGCACCAAAGTGGAGCGCCACATGAGTGCGACGGAGACAGGAGACGACTCTTCTGAATCGCTCGGCAGGCAGCCAGGGCTGCGGCTGAGGAAAACACATCCAACTGCGTGTTGTTTGAGCGGCGTACCCCGCGCCCTGCCACCGCCGAGCTGGTCCACTGTGCGTGGGGCGGGGTGGGGCGGGGCGGGGTGGTGGCGTTTGGTGCTCGCAAGGGAAATCGCGGAACTCAAATGGCACAGGAGGAATTTCAATCTGGACGTCCTGAGCGAACAGCGCGCTCTCTGTGCCACACAAAACGCCGATTCAAATTACTTTTGAGCTCCGCGACGCCGCAGTGCGCAGTGTAAAACGCTGGGATCACGCCGCGGAACGCCCTACGGCACGGCCTACGCCGCCCCGCCCCGCCCCGCCCCGCCCCGCCCCGCTCCGCCCCGCCCCGCCCCGCCCCGCCCCGCCCCGCCCCGCCCCGCCCCGCCCCGCCCCGCCCCGCCCCGCCCCGCCCCGCCCCGCTCCGCCCCGCCCGGCTCCACCCCGCCACGCCCCTCCATCCCCCGCCATAGCCCACCATGCCCGGTCACCACGCCCCGCCCACCACCGCGCACCACCGAGAGTGGGGGAGAGAGAGAGCTTACCAAATAACAGGACGACTGATCGGAGCCAGCCAGCAATCACTGCGAGAATTCGTGGATGCAGGGGGTAGCAACACGGCCCTTTTGGCCGCTCCGTGCGGTAGCGAGGCCCGGCCCCCCACCACCGCCCCAGCCGGTGCCGGCCTGTTGTGAGCCTAGCTAACCTCTCAGAAAAACACTGTTTTTGTACGTTATTTAGTGGCAAGACGGTCTCGTTTGTAGTCAGTGCCCTCGTTCATTTCGTTATCTTTCGATCAAGCACAAAAGACATTTTCTTTGTGCCAAAATCACAGAGTATTTTTGCTAAAGCGAAACGTCTACGCGCTGCGGCGCCGCGGCCAGTTGCAGCGGCTCGCTTTAGCAAAAATACTCTGTGATTTTGGCACAAAGAAAATATATTTTGTGCTTGATCGAAAGATAACGAAATGAACGAGGGCACTGACTACAAACGAGACCGTCTTGCCACCAAATAACGTACAAAAACAGTGTTTTTCTGAGAGGTTAGCTAGGCTCACAACAGTCCGGCACCGGCCGGGGCGGTGGTGGGGGGGCGGGCCTCGCTACCGCACGGAGCGGCCAAAAGGGCCGTGTTGCTACCCCCTGGTGGATGACACTAAAAAGCGACGACAATGTCATCACAAACTGACAATCATTTTCATCAAGAATACTTTTCCTCCTCCTCATGGGCGTGCAGGTTTGACAGCGCGGCACTCCTATGAGGAAAATTAGCTTTGTCATCGTCATGAAGCGAAGTGACGGCCAAACTTTTTACAGTGCGGGCGGCAGGCGGGCCCGGGAGTCGTATTGACGGAGCGTCAAGTCGTCTTCCCTTCGGAATGGGGCGGTGGGGCCCTCCGCCCGTGGCGTGGCCCGGCGTGGCCCCATCGCCGCGGCCCTCGCATGGATTCCACAACGGCACTGCAGCCGGCGAACGCCGAAAAGCGGGCCGAGAGAGGGGATCCGTGTCGCGCGACTCGCGCGGCCACCACACCGCCCGATTCACATTCGGGTCCTCCTGGGTCCTGTGTCGCACGTGAATAAATGTGTTTGTGTGTGTGTGAGAGAGAGATAGAGATAGAGAGAGAAAGAGAGAGTCAGTCTCTCTCTCTCTTTCCTTCTCTCTCTTTCCTTCTCTCTCTCCCCCTCTCTCTTTCCTCCTCTCTCTCTCTCTCTCTCTCTCTCTCTCTCTCTCTCTCTCTCTCTCTCTCTCTCTCACCCAAATTTGGGTCATAATACTATGGAGCCATATAGGCAGCTGATACACCCTTCCTCACCCAATTTCGGGCGAGGAAGCTTTCCTCGCACAAAATTGGGCGAGGAAACGATCCTCGCCCAAATTTGGGTGATAAAGTATACCTCTCCCACAATTGGGTATTGATCATGACTTTTTCATTCTCAGTGTGGCCAGGCGCCTAAAGGCGCTACAAAACCTAAGGCAAGCGTCAAAAGACGCCAACTTTCAGAACTCCCCTGAATGACAGTGTAGCTGCGCGCGCTGAGTGCGTTGGAGCCGGTGTAAGCGTGTGTGTATCTCTACCCGCTTGTCTCGCTGCATCGCTGCGTGTGTTGTCGCGAGCGTCTCTCCAGCTCTCTCAGCGCAGGGAGCGGAGTGCAGTGAAGGGGAGGGGGAAGGGGGGGGAAGCGAAACTTGAAACAAGTCCGTGCCGACTTAGGCATTTGAGGCGCAATCCCCCCCGATTCCGGATATTGCAATCCCTGCCGCGCTGCCTCGCCCTGCACGACGGCCGGCCGGAATATCAATAGAACCCCCCCCCCTCCCCCGCCTCTTTCCCCCGCATGCAATCATCTCTCGACTTTGGATCGACACACTAGCGACAGTCCTCGCGGTGCACACGTGCACACACACGTGGAAGAGGATTCGGCTGGTTGGTGCATCTTTCGGATGACTTGGACCGAACACTGCCAAACCAATGAAGACCTCCTGACTTCCAGGTGCGGAGTAACGCCCTACACGACTTGGACGTGTGGAGTTTCAAGTGTGCTGGTGTGGAGTAACCCAGAGCCCCAGGTTTTCAGACAGGTCCCTGACGTTCTGACAAATGCGGTCACTCAACCGCACCCAAAATTTTAGACGTGATTATGACGCTTCGTTCTCGGTGTAGCAGTCGGACTTGGTCGACAATTGCGGATTAGCAGTGGAGGAGCAGCCCCCGCCTTGCCGTCGATGCCTTGCCATCGATGTCACGTCGCGCAATGCGCAGCAGCGCGTAGTCCTTAAGTGGTTTTGTCGCGGGGAGTTTGCCGAAGGCACGCCGCCCTCCCTGACGGTGTGGTGGCGAGGCGCGCCTAGGCGGCCAGCTTCGGGGAAGGACCGACCGATCCCGAGCAGTCGAGCAGTCACCGGGGACGCCCGCTCTAATTAAGCTGTTTCATGTTCGGACGGACTTGTTGCGCGAACAACGCCGCGGTGGGCAGAGAGAGAGAGAGAGAGAGAGAGAGACAGAGAGAGACAGAGAGAGACAGACAGAGACAGACAGAGACAGAGAGAGAGAGAGAGAGAGAGAGAGAGAGAGAGAGAGAGAGAGAGAGAGAGAGAGAGAGAGAGAAATGGCAAGGTTCCCCCGATCAAGTTTCAACTTTCACGTTGGTTCCGCAAAGGCACTGAAAAAAGCGGACGGAACATCGCTTTGTAATACGAAGAAAACGGAAGGCATTGCAAAAACTATACGAAGAGAAGAGAGTAAGCAAAATCCATCGTAAGACGAAGCATTTCTTCAAGATGAAGCAATTATTTGCAGCGCGTTCATTTTCTTTGTAGAAAAGGAGATGCTTCGTAGACTATTTAGAGTGCGTGCTGAAAAAAAAAAGTTTCAACCTTTTTTTTTTTGTAGTCCGCGCTCCGTCTCGCAGGCGCGCTGCTACACTGTCAGACCAAGCATTCTAAATGCGGAGCTGGCGGGAGCCGGGGACTTTGCGCTATGCACGTTCGCAACGTCCTAAGCGATAGGGGATCTGTGAGCGACACTTACTCCACACTCGAAGTGTGGAGGGTGACTGCAAACCCCACGACACATCCTGGTGCGAAAGGTTACTCCTCGCCGAAAAAATCAGCTCGCTTAAAACCGTGCGACGTATATTGAGCATAAGGTACAAATTATTAATTTTGTTATTCGTAGGAATTGTTCGTAAATTACGAGGTATTTTCTTTGTTAGCTTATGCTCAGAAAACTTTGTAATGCCAAGCTACTTTTCTTTCTCCTGCGTTTGTAAGGGTTTCAGAGTCAAGGAGCTCTCCACACTTGGTTTGAAAGCGAACTTTCTTTTCGTTGGAAATCGTGGTGGCGTTCAGGGATGAATACCCAAACTGCAACGATACTATGGCCGTTACAACAGTTCCCAAATATGACGAAAACTCAAAAACTGTAGCAGCTAGAAACAAGGGAAAATCTTTTCCTTGGTGATCGAAGCGTACAGGTGATTTGTTCCCGTATGGACCAAGTCCGAATTCCACTCCTCTGAGTTTTGTTATTTTTTGGGCCTTATTGCGGTGCCCCACTCGTGTAAATCTTGTCAGAATGTCAGAATCGTGTCTGAAAACCGGATCAAAGTTCGCGCACGTCTGAAAGCTGAAAACATGTTCTGACATTCTGCAGAACTCGGGCCATCAATATCAGCACAAGTTTTCAGAATTTCAGCTTTCAGAGGTGCGCGAATTTTGATAAGGATTTCAGACATGTTTCTGACGTTCTGACGAAATTTAAACGAGTGCGTCCCCGCGACGACGGTCATGCATGTCATCAATGGCTGAGTTCGGCACTGCTGACGACGCCCCGTCACACTCAGTCAAGCGCCGCCAAAGCGTCGCTCGGCTTGGCGCGGCCCGCCAGTGTGGCGCGCGAGCCTCGACAGCCGGCCCGCCCTCTTATCAGCTGGAAGCGTTCCTCGGGCTCAACGAAGCGCCAGTGACGCCAGCACACCAGAAAAAAAGAGAAGCGTCTGATATCACTTGTACGCATGCCGCGCCGCGCCACGCGCCACGCCACGCCAAGCCACGGCTGAGCCGCGCCGCCGGGGGGCTGCGCCGGTTTGCGGGGCTGCGGGGCCGCGGGACACAGACTGGTACCCTCCACTGGCCGGCGGCCAACGGCGCCAACCCGACCGGCATGAGCGGAAAAAGCGGCGTCGCGCGGCAGGGCCGGGCAGGGCCCGTCGCGCCACAGTCAAAAGCCCGACTCGGCTCAAATCTGAAACAAACTGGCCGTAACTCATGGCCCCGCTAACCACCACCCCCTCCCCCTGCCAACTGTTGTTGTGCCGAACAAAGGGAGGGTAATGAATCGACGGAGCGAGATGGCTGGCGCCTCAAGGTCAGCGAATCAGGAGTAAAAGGCAATGATGGGCTAATGTTGTAAGCAGCCTCCCTCCCCTTTTGCAGTGCAGTCTGGGGAGCGATTGGTCGTAAAAATGATACAGCGTGGTGGACATAAACAAGAAGCGGCTCTCCTCGTGCCGGACGCCGCCTCGGACGTCCCACATGGCTGCGCTTGCCTGACCGGCCGGCAGGATAAGCCCGCACAGTGGGCCAGAAGACCGGTGGAGGCGGTGAAAACCTCGCACGCGTTTTGAGCTCTAGAGTCGCTAAACGGGACTCGAACCGAACGTGTGACCCCACTAAAAGATAGCTCTTCGAAAGAGGACTCCACACTAAATGTTTATGTACAATTTTGTACGTGGTGATGCATAATTTTAAACTTGTGTGCCGTCGTGCATAAAATTGTGCGTGAATTTGCATAAATTTATGCATTTTCACGCACAATATTATGCAAATTCCCCGCATGCACAAAATCGTGCAAGTGGCACGTACAAAATTCTACATGAACATTTACTGTGTCCATTGGTGGGGTGACACTCTCGTTTCCAGTTCTATCTAGCGACTACGGAACTAAAAACGCGTCCGGGCCGAGTGCACCGGTCTCCTGGGCCAATAAGAAAGCAGGCAATCACCCTTTCATTCGAGTGCCTGGCTAGGAAGCAGATTCTTGGTAGACTCTTATGCCTAAAAAGATGCTGTTTATTTCTGAGGGGGCGTCACACTATATTCATGCCCCTGAAGCGGGACACTGTCAAGCCTTAACATTTTCAGTGTTAGTGTATCTCTGGACTCGAGGGACTCAGCTTTTCTGAACGGACTGACAGGAAGACGGAGGAAAAAAAAAGTACGCGGCACGGCCGCGTCGCAACGCGATGACGCCATTAAGACCGGGACAAATGCAGAAGGCGCTGGAACGTGTCTCCAGAAAATGGAGTTTCCGACCGGATTTTTCTCTTCTCTTTTTTTGTTCGCCTTCGGTCGCCTTCACCTGGCCTTCACCGCCCGGGCTTTTTCTCGCAGAAAGAGAGAGAGAGAGAGAGAGAGAGAGAGAGAAGAGAGAGAGAGAGAGAGAGAGAGAGAGAGAGAGAGAGAGCTAGCTAGAGAGATAGCCAGATCTCTCTCTCTCTCTCTCTCTCTCTCTCTCTCTCTCTCTCTCTCTCTCTCTCTCTCTCTCTCTCTCTCTCTCTCCCTCTCGCTCTCTCTCGCTCTCGCTCCACACAAACACGCCCGGCCTAATTTTCGATCACACGTGAACAAATCGGCGTGTGATCACACGGTTAAAACGGAACCTGGTTTTCCCAGGAAGCCAATGGTGAAGGCATAGGCGGTTTCCAGGGAGTTCCTGGGAAAACCAGGAACCGCACTGTTATTCAAATTGCGATAACCACCGTATATATTTTGCAATAAAAAACTTATCACATTTTTTTGCTATAATGACAACTAAATATCTGCAATAAAAAAATTATAGCTAAATTTTGCAATAAAGTATTGCATTTTTGCGATAATGACTACTAAGAAAATGCAATAAAAAGTTATCGCAGAAAAAAAATGTGATAAAAGTTACTACAAAACGCTCTATTATCGCAAAAATTATGGGGTGGATATTGCAAAAAAAGTGCAATAAAAAAATTATCGCACTCCAGGATGCGATAAATCGTGGGAATCGCAAACTCGGTTTTATCGCAAAAATTTGTCGTAAAAGTATTGCAAAATGAATGACAGTGCGTTTTCACCTGCAGATAGCGGCGCATCGAGTGCATGAATACTGCATTTGCGGGCGAGGCGGCCGGTCGCGCACGATGGGCACTTTGACGCGAACGTGCTATGATCCTCTTTCACCTGCGCGTGTATCGAGGGGCCCGATCAGGCGGACACGAACCACGCATACACACTGCACGAGGCGGAGGTTGCGCCAAAAGACAGAGGCTCTGAGCTTTTTCATTCACACTTTTGCATTGAAAACTCAAAGGTGATAAATCAGACCACCCCCTGGGGGCTAGAAAAAAATTGTCACCTTCGAGTGGTGAGAGTCAAAATTCTCCCCTCTAAAGCGGCGAGAATCGAAATTCCCACCTCTTCAGCGGCGAGAATCAGAATTCTCGCCATGAAGTGGTGGGAATGTTTTCCCATGTCAAATACGGTGTCAGAACAACCAATGAAAAAATTTGGTGAGAACTTTGAGTGTTACCACAAGACGGTGAGAAATATTACTTGCCAAAATTTGGACACATTCTCACCCTCCAACAGTGTGAAACGTGGAGACTTCAAAACTCGACACGTTTAAGTGTGGAGTTCTCCACTCTAGG